>NC_088997.1:12202813-12384147 GCF_963932015.1 Anas acuta
CTTTCACCGCAAGCCTAAATATAGCCCTGGTCCGCCTGGCAGTCGACTGAAAACTCGGGCCCCAGAAAATGCGTTAAAAGCCTAATTCGCCCATCCAAAAGTGCCCCCAGAGGAAGGCTTTGGGTACAAGTGAACTCCCCAGGGGAGCCTTTATGCAGCCCCACATGCAACTGGACCCTCCGTATTCGCTCTTTCACAGCAACCCTAAATATAGCCCTGGCCCACCTGGCAGTCGACTGAAAACTCGGGCCCCAGAAAAACTGTTAATAGCCTAATTTGCCCCTCCAAAAGTGCCCCCAGAGGAAGGCTTTGGGTACAAGTGAACTCCCCAGGGGAGCCTTTATGCAGCCCCACATGCAACTGGACCCTCCGGGTTCACTCTTTCACCGCAAGCCTAAATATAGCCCTAGCAGGCCTGGCAGTCAACTGAAAGCTCGGGCCACAGAAAATGTGTTACGAGCCCCATTCGCCCATCCAAAAGTGCCTCCAAAGGAAGGCTTTGGGTACATCTGAACTCCCCAGGGGAGCCTTTACGCAGCCCCACATGCAACTGGACCCTCCGTGTTCGCTCTTTACAGCAACCCTAAATATAACACTAGCCAGCATGGCAGAAGACTGAAAACTCGGGCCACAGAAAAAGCGTTTCAAGCCCCATTCACCCATCCAGAAGTGCCCCCAAAGGAAGCTTATGGGTACAAGTGAACTCCCCAGGGGAGCCTTTATGCAGCCCCACATGCAACTGGACCCTCCGGGTTCACTCTTTCACCGCAAGGCTAAATATAGCCCTGGCCCGCCTGGCAGTCGACTGAAAACTCGGGCCCCAGAAAATGCATTAAAAGCCTAATTCGCCCATCCAAAAGTGCCCCCAGAGGAAGGCTTTGGGTACAACTGAACTCCCCAGGGGAGCCTTTATGCAGCCCCACATGCAACTGGACCCTCCTTGTTCACTGTTTACGAGCAACCCTAAATATACCCCTAGCCACCATGGCAGAAGACTGAAAACTCGGGCCACAGAAAAAGCGTTTCAAGCCCCATTCACACATCCAGAAGTGCCCCCAAAGGAAGGCTTTGGGTACAAGTGAACTCCCCAGGGGAGCCTTTATGCAGCCCCACATGCAACTGGACCCTCCGGGTTCACTCTATCACAGCAACCCTAAATATAGCCCTGGCCCGCCTGGCAGTCGACTGAAAACTCGGGCCACAGAAAATGCGTTAAAATCCTAATTCGCCCATCCAAAAGTGCCCCCAGAAAGAAGGCTTTGGGTACAAGTGAACTCCCCAGGGGAGCCTTTATGCAGCCCCACATGCAACTGGACCCTCCGGGTTCACTCTTTCACAGCAACCCTAAATATAACCCTGGCCCGCCTGGCAGTCGACTGAAAACTCGAGTCCCAGAAAAACTGTTAAAAGCCTAATACGTCCATCCAAAAGTGCCCCCAGAGGAAGTCTTTGGGTACAAGTGAACTCCCCAGGGGAGCCTTTACGCAGCCCCACATGCAACTGGACCCTCCGGGTTCACTGTTTACGAGCAACCCTAAATATAGCCCTGGCCCGCCTGGCAGTCGACTGAAAACTCGGGCCCCAGAAAATGCATTAAAAGCCTAATTCGCCCCTCCAAAAGTGCCCCCAGAGGAAGGCTTTGGGTACAAGTGAACTCCCCAGGGGAGCCTTTATGCAGCCCCACATGCAACTGGACCCTCCTTGTTCACTGTTTACGAGCAACCCTAAATATACCCCTAGCCACCATGGCAGAAGACTGAAAACTCGGGCTCCAGAAAATGCGTTTCAAGCCCTATTCACCCATCCAGAAGTGCCCCCAAAGGAAGGCTTTGGGTACAAGTGAACTCCCCAGGGGAGCCTTTACGCAGCCCCACATGCAACTGGACCCTCCGGGTTCACTCTTTCACCGCAAGCCTAAATATAGCCCTAGCAGGCCTGGCAGTCAACTGAAAGCTCGGGCCACAGAAAATGTGTTACGAGCCCCATTCGCCCATCCAAAAGTGCCTCCAAAGGAAGGCTTTGGGTACAACTGAACTCCCCAGGGGAGCCTTTATGCAGCCCCACATGCAACTGGACCCTCCGTATTCGCTCTTTTACAGGAACCCTAAATATAGCCCTGGCCCGCCTGGCAGTCGACTGAAAACTCGGGCCCCTGAAAATTCATTAAAAGCCTAATTCGCCCATGCAAAAGTGCCCCCAGAGGAAGGCTTTGGGTACAACTGAACTCCCCAGGGGAGCCTTTACGCAGCCCCGCATGCAACTGGACCCTCCTTGTTCACTGTTTACGAGCAACCCTAAATATACCCCTAGCCACCATGGCAGAAGACTGAAAACTCGGGCTCCAGAAAATGCGTTTCAAGCCCCATTCACCCATCCAGAAGTGCCCCCAAAGGAAGGCTTTGGGTACAAGTGAATTCCACAGGGGAGCCTTTACGCAGCCCCACATGCAACTGGACCCTCCGTGTTCGCTCTTTACAGCAACCCTAAATATAACCCTAGCCAGCATGGCAGAAGACTGAAAACTCGGGCCACAGAAAAAGCGTTTCAAGCCCCATTTACCCATCCAGAAGTGCCCCCAAAGGAAGGCTATGGGTACAAGTGAACTCCCCAGGGGAGCCTTTATGCAGCCCCACATGCAACTGGACCCTCCGGGTTCACTCTTTCACCGCAAGCCTAAATATAGCCCTGGCCAGCCTGGCAGTCGACTGAAAACTCGGGCCCCAGAAAATGCATTAAAAGCCTAATTCGCCCATCCAAAAGTGCCCCCAGAGGAAGGCTTTGGGTACAACTGAACTCCCCAGGGGAGCCTTTATGCAGCCCCACATGCAACTGGACCCTCCGGGTTCACTCTTTCACCGCAGGCCTAAATATAGCCCTGGCCCGCCTGGCAGTCGACTGAAAACTCGGGCCCCAGAAAAACTGTTAAAAGCCTAATTCGCCCATCCAAAAGTGCCCCCAGAGGAAGGCTTTGGGTACAACTGAACTCCCCAGGGGAGCCTTTATGCAGCCCCACATGCAACTGGACCCTCCGGGTTCACTCTTTCACCGCAAGCCTAAATATAGCCCTGGTCCGCCTGGCAGTCGACTGAAAACTCGGGCCCCAGAAAATGCGTTAAAAGCCTAATTCGCCCATCCAAAAGTGCCCCCAGAGGAAGGCTTTGGGTACAAGTGAACTCCCCAGGGGAGCCTTTATGCAGCCCCACATGCAACTGGACCCTCCGTATTCGCTCTTTCACAGCAACCCTAAATATAGCCCTGGCCCGCCTGGCAGTCGACTGAAAACTCGGGCCCCAGAAAAACTGTTAAAAGCCTAATTCGCCCCTCCAAAAGTGCCCCCAGAGGAAGGCTTTGGGTACAACTGAACTCCCCAGGGGAGCCTTTATGCAGCCCCACATGCAACTGGACCCTCCGGGTTCACTCTTTCACCGCAAGCCTAAATATAGCCCTAGCAGGCCTGGCAGTCAACTGAAAGCTCGGGCCACAGAAAATGTGTTACGAGCCCCATTCGCCCATCCAAAAGTGCCTCCAAAGGAAGGCTTTGGGTACATCTGAACTCCCCAGGGGAGCCTTTACGCAGCCCCACATGCAACTGGACCCTCCGTGTTCGCTCTTTACAGCAACCCTAAATAACACCCTAGCCAGCATGGCAGAAGACTGAAAACTCGGGCCACAGAAAAAGCGTTTCAAGCCCCATTCACCCATCCAGAAGTGCCCCCAGAGGAAGGCTTTGGGTACAAGTGAACTCCCCAGGGGAGCCTTTATGCAGCCCCACATGCAACTGGACCCTCCGGGTTCACTCTTTCACCGCAAGCCTAAATATAGCCCTCGGCGCAATGGGAGAAGACTGAAAAAGCGGGCCTCAGAAAACGCATTGCGATTCCCCTAGGACCATCCAAAAGTGCCCCCAAAGGAAGGCTTTGGGTACAACTAGACTCCGCAGGGGAGCCTTAAAGCAGCCCCACATGCAACTGGACCCTCCGTATTCGCTCTTTCACAGCAACCCTAAATATAGCCCTGGCCCACCTGGCAGTCAACTGAAAACTCGGGCCCCAGAAAATGCATTAAAAGCCTAATTCGTCCATCCAAAAGTGTCCCCAGAGGAAGGCTTTGGGTACAACTGAACTCCACAGGGGAGCCTTTACGCAGCCCCACATGCAACTGGACCCTCCTTGTTCACTGTTTACGAGCAACCCTAAATACACCCCTAGCCACCATGGCAGAAGACTGAAAACTCGGGCTCCAGAAAATGCGTTTCAAGAACAATTCACCCATCCAGAAGTGCCCCCAAAGGAAGGCTTTGGGTACAACTGAACTCCCCAGGGGAGCCTTTATGCAGCCCCACATGCAACTGGACCCTCCGGGTTCACTCTTTCACCGCAAGCCTAAATATAGCCCTGGTCCGCCTGGCAGTCGACTGAAAACTCGGGCCCCAGAAAATGCGTTAAAAGCCTAATTCGCCCATCCAAAAGTGCCCCCAGAGGAAGGCTTTGGGTACAAGTGAACTCCCCAGGGGAGCCTTTATGCAGCCCCACATGCAACTGGACCCTCCGTATTCGCTCTTTCACAGCAACCCTAAATATAGCCCTGGCCCACCTGGCAGTCGACTGAAAACTCGGGCCCCAGAAAAACTGTTAAAAGCCTAATTCGCCCCTCCAAAAGTGCCCCCAGAGGAAGGCTTTGGGTACAAGTGAACTCCCCAGGGGAGCCTTTATGCAGCCCCACATGCAACTGGACCCTCCGGGTTCACTCTTTCACCGCAAGCCTAAATATAGCCCTAGCAGGCCTGGCAGTCAACTGAAAGCTCGGGCCACAGAAAATGTGTTACGAGCCCCATTCGCCCATCCAAAAGTGCCTCCAAAGGAAGGCTTTGGGTACATCTGAACTCCCCAGGGGAGCCTTTACGCAGCCCCACATGCAACTGGACCCTCCGTGTTCGCTCTTTACAGCAACCCTAAATATAACCCTAGCCAGCATGGCAGAAGACTGAAAACTCGGGCCACAGAAAAAGCGTTTCAAGCCCCATTCACCCATCCAGAAGTGCCCCCAAAGGAAGGCTATGGGTACAAGTGAACTCCCCAGGGGAGCCTTTATGCAGCCCCACATGCAACTGGACCCTCCGGGTTCACTCTTTCACCGCAAGGCTAAATATAGCCATGGCCCGCCTGGCAGTCGACTGAAAACTCGGGCCCCAGAAAATGCATTAAAAGCCTAATTCGCCCATCCAAAAGTGCCCCCAGAGGAAGGCTTTGGGTACAACTGAACTCCCCAGGGGAGCCTTTATGCAGCCCCACATGCAACTGGACCCTCCGGGTTCACTCTTTCACCGCAAGCCTAAATATAGCCCTGGTCCGCCTGGCAGTCGACTGAAAACTCGGGCCCCAGAAAATGCGTTAAAAGCCTAATTCGCCCATCCAAAAGTGCCCCCAGAGGAAGGCTTTGGGTACAAGTGAACTCCCCAGGGGAGCCTTTATGCAGCCCCACATGCAACTGGACCCTCCGTATTCGCTCTTTCACAGCAACCCTAAATATAGCCCTGGCCCACCTGGCAGTCGACTGAAAACTCGGGCCCCAGAAAAACTGTTAATAGCCTAATTCGCCCCTCCAAAAGTGCCCCCAGAGGAAGGCTTTGGGTACAAGTGAACTCCCCAGGGGAGCCTTTATGCAGCCCCACATGCAACTGGACCCTCCGGGTTCACTCTTTCACCGCAAGCCTAAATATAGCCCTAGCAGGCCTGGCAGTCAACTGAAAGCTCGGGCCACAGAAAATGTGTTACGAGCCCCATTCGCCCATCCAAAAGTGCCTCCAAAGGAAGGCTTTGGGTACATCTGAACTCCCCAGGGGAGCCTTTACGCAGCCCCACATGCAACTGGACCCTCCGTGTTCGCTCTTTACAGCAACCCTAAATATAACACTAGCCAGCATGGCAGAAGACTGAAAACTCGGGCCACAGAAAAAGCGTTTCAAGCCCCATTCACCCATCCAGAAGTGCCCCCAAAGGAAGCTTATGGGTACAAGTGAACTCCCCAGGGGAGCCTTTATGCAGCCCCACATGCAACTGGACCCTCCGGGTTCACTCTTTCACCGCAAGGCTAAATATAGCCCTGGCCCGCCTGGCAGTCGACTGAAAACTCGGGCCCCAGAAAATGCATTAAAAGCCTAATTCGCCCATCCAAAAGTGCCCCCAGAGGAAGGCTTTGGGTACAACTGAACTCCCCAGGGGAGCCTTTATGCAGCCCCACATGCAACTGGACCCTCCTTGTTCACTGTTTACGAGCAACCCTAAATATACCCCTAGCCACCATGGCAGAAGACTGAAAACTCGGGCCACAGAAAAAGCGTTTCAAGCCCCATTCACACATCCAGAAGTGCCCCCAAAGGAAGGCTTTGGGTACAAGTGAACTCCCCAGGGGAGCCTTTATGCAGCCCCACATGCAACTGGACCCTCCGGGTTCACTCTATCACAGCAACCCTAAATATAGCCCTGGCCCGCCTGGCAGTCGACTGAAAACTCGGGCCACAGAAAATGCGTTAAAATCCTAATTCGCCCATCCAAAAGTGCCCCCAGAAAGAAGGCTTTGGGTACAAGTGAACTCCCCAGGGGAGCCTTTATGCAGCCCCACATGCAACTGGACCCTCCGGGTTCACTCTTTCACAGCAACCCTAAATATAACCCTGGCCCGCCTGGCAGTCGACTGAAAACTCGAGTCCCAGAAAAACTGTTAAAAGCCTAATACGTCCATCCAAAAGTGCCCCCAGAGGAAGTCTTTGGGTACAAGTGAACTCCCCAGGGGAGCCTTTACGCAGCCCCACATGCAACTGGACCCTCCGGGTTCACTGTTTACGAGCAACCCTAAATATAGCCCTGGCCCGCCTGGCAGTCGACTGAAAACTCGGGCCCCAGAAAATGCATTAAAAGCCTAATTCGCCCCTCCAAAAGTGCCCCCAGAGGAAGGCTTTGGGTACAAGTGAACTCCCCAGGGGAGCCTTTATGCAGCCCCACATGCAACTGGACCCTCCTTGTTCACTGTTTACGAGCAACCCTAAATATACCCCTAGCCACCATGGCAGAAGACTGAAAACTCGGGCTCCAGAAAATGCGTTTCAAGCCCTATTCACCCATCCAGAAGTGCCCCCAAAGGAAGGCTTTGGGTACAAGTGAACTCCCCAGGGGAGCCTTTACGCAGCCCCACATGCAACTGGACCCTCCGGGTTCACTCTTTCACCGCAAGCCTAAATATAGCCCTAGCAGGCCTGGCAGTCAACTGAAAGCTCGGGCCACAGAAAATGTGTTACGAGCCCCATTCGCCCATCCAAAAGTGCCTCCAAAGGAAGGCTTTGGGTACAACTGAACTCCCCAGGGGAGCCTTTATGCAGCCCCACATGCAACTGGACCCTCCGTATTCGCTCTTTTACAGGAACCCTAAATATAGCCCTGGCCCGCCTGGCAGTCGACTGAAAACTCGGGCCCCTGAAAATTCATTAAAAGCCTAATTCGCCCATGCAAAAGTGCCCCCAGAGGAAGGCTTTGGGTACAACTGAACTCCCCAGGGGAGCCTTTACGCAGCCCCGCATGCAACTGGACCCTCCTTGTTCACTGTTTACGAGCAACCCTAAATATACCCCTAGCCACCATGGCAGAAGACTGAAAACTCGGGCTCCAGAAAATGCGTTTCAAGCCCCATTCACCCATCCAGAAGTGCCCCCAAAGGAAGGCTTTGGGTACAAGTGAATTCCCCAGGGGAGCCTTTACGCAGCCCCACATGCAACTGGACCCTCCGTGTTCGCTCTTTACAGCAACCCTAAATATAACCCTAGCCAGCATGGCAGAAGACTGAAAACTCGGGCCACAGAAAAAGCGTTTCAAGCCCCATTCACCCATCCAGAAGTGCCCCCAAAGGAAGGCTTTGGGTACAAGTGAACTCCCCAGGGGAGCCTTTATGCAGCCCCACATGCAACTGGACCCTCCGTATTCGCTCTTTCACAGCAACCCTAAATATAGCCCTGGCCCGCCTGGCAGTCGACTGAAAACTCGGGCCACAGCAAATGCGTTAAAAGCCTAATTCGCCCATCCAAAAGTGCCCCCAGAGGAAGGCTTTGGGTACAACTGAACTCCCCAGGGGAGCCTTAACGCAGCCCAACATGCAACTGGACCCTCCTTGTTCACTGTTTACGAGCAACCCTAAATATACCCCTAGCCACCATGGCAGAAGACTGAAAACTCGGGCTCCAGAAAATGCGTTTCAAGCCCCATTCACCCATCCAGAAGTGCCCCCAAAGGAAGGCTTTGGGTACAACTGAACTCCCCAGGGGAGCCTTTATGCAGCCCCACATGCAACTGGACCCTCCGGGTTCACTCTTTCACTGCAAGCCTAAATATAGCCCTCGGCGCAATGGGAGAAGACTGAAAAAGCGGGACTCAGAAAACGCATTGCGATTCCCCTTGGACCATCCAAAAGTGCCCCCAAAGGAAGGCTTTGGGTACAACTGAACTCCCCAGGGGAGCCTTAACGCAGCCCCACATGCAACTGGACCCTCCGTATTCGCTCTTTCACAGCAACCCTAAATATAGCCCTGGCCCGCCTGGCAGTCGACTGAAAACTCGGGCCCCTGAAAATTCATTAAAAGCCTAATTCGCCCATCCAAAAGTGCCCCCAGAGGAAGGCTTTGGGTACAACTGAACTCCCCAGGGGAGCCTTTACGCAGCCCCGCATGCAACTGGACCCTCCTTGTTCACTGTTTACGAGCAACCCTAAATATACCCCTAGCCACCATGGCAGAAGACTGAAAACTCGGGCTCCAGAAAATGCGTTTCAAGCCCCATTCACCCATCCAGAAGTGCCCCCAAAGGAAGGCTTTGGGTACAAGTGAACTCCCCAGGGGAGCCTTTATGCAGCCCCACATGCAACTGGACCCTCCGGGTTCACTCTTTCACCGCAAGCCTAAATATAGCCCTAGCACGCCTGGCAGACGACTGAAAGCTCGGGCCACAGAAAATGTGTTACGACCCCCATTCGCCCATCCAAAAGTGCCCCCAAAGGAAGGCTTTGGGTACATTTGAACTCCCCAGGGGAGCCTTTATGCAGCCCCACATGCAACTGGACCCTCCGTATTCGCTCTTTCACAGCAACCCTAAATATAGCCCTGGCCCGCCTGGCAGTCGACTGAAAACTCGGGCCCCAGAAAATGCGTTAAAAGCCTAATTCGTCCATCTAAAAGTGCCCCCAGAGGAAGGCTTTGGGTACAACTGAACTCCCCAGGGGAGCCTTTACGCAGCCCCACATGCAACTGGACCCTCCTTGTTCACTGTGCACGAGCAACCTTAAATATACCCTTAGCCACCATGGCAGAAGACTGAAAACTCGGGCTCCAGAAAATGCGTTTCAAGCCCCATTCACCCATCCAGAAGTGCCCCCAAAGGAATGCTTTGGGTACAGCTGAACACCCCAGGGGAGCCTTTATGCAGCCCCACATGCAACTGGACCCTCCGTGTTCGCTCTTTACAGCAAACCTAAATATAACCCTAGCCAGCATGGCAGAAGACTGAAAACTCGGGCCACAGAAAAAGCGTTTCAAGCCCCATTCACCCATCCAGAAGTGCCCCCAAAGGAAGGCTTTGGGTACAAGTGAACTCCCCAGGGGAGCCTTTATGCAGCCCCACATGCAACTGGACCCTCCGGGTTCACTCTTTCACAGCAACCCTAAATATAGCCCTGGCCCGCCTGGCAGTCGACTGAAAACTCGGGCCCCAGAAAATGCGTTAAAAGCCTAATTCGCCCATCCAAAAGTGCCCCCAGAAGAAGGCTTTGGGTACAAGTGAACTCCCCAGGGGAGCCTTTATGCAGCCCCACATGCAACTGGACCCTCCGGGTTCACTCTTTCACAGCAACCCTAAATATAACCCTGGCCCGCCTGGCAGTCGACTGAAAACTCGAGTCCCAGAATAACTGTTAAAAGCCTAATACGTCCATCCAAAAGTGCCCCCAGAGGAAGGCTTTGGGTACAACTGAACTCCCCAGGGGAGCCTTAACGCAGCCCCACATGCAACTGGACCCTCCGTATTCGCTCTTTCACAGCAACCCTAAATATAGCCCTGGCCCGCCTGGCAGTCGACTGAAAACTCGGGCCCCAGAAAATGCATTAAAAGCCTAATTCGCCCCTCCAAAAGTGCCCCCAGAGGAAGGCTTTGGGTACATCTGAACTCCCCAGGGGAGCCTTTATGCAGCCCCACATGCAACTGGACCCTCCTTGTTCACTGTTTACGAGCAACCCAAATATACCCCTAGCCACCATGGCAGAAGACTGAAAACTCGGGCTCCAGAAAATGCGTTTCAAGCCCTATTCACCCATCCAGAAGTGCCCCCAAAGGAAGGCTTTGGGTACAACTGAACTCCCCAGGGGAGCCTTTACGCAGCCCCACATGCAACTGGACCCTCCGTGTTCGCTCTTTACAGCAACCCTAAATATAACCCTAGCCAGCATGGCAGAAGACTGAAAACTCGGGCCACAGAAAAAGCGTTTCAAGCCCCTTTCGCCCATCCAGAAGTGCCCCCAAAGGAAGGCTTTGGGTACAAGTGAACTCCCCAGGGGAGCCTTTACGCAGCCCCACATGCAACTGCACCCTCCTTGTTCACTGTTTACGAGCAACCCTAAATATACCCCTAGCCACCATGGCAGAAGACTGAAAACTCGGGCTCCAGAAAATGCGTTTCAAGCCCCATTCACCCATCCAGAAGTGCCCCCAAAGGAAGGCTTTGGGTACAACTGAACTCCCCAGGGGAGCCTTTATGCAGCCCCACATGCAACTGGACCCTCCGGGTTCAATCTTTCACTGCAAGCCTAAATATAGCCCTCGGTGCAATGGGAGAAGACTGAAAAAGCGGGACTCAGAAAACGCATTGCGATTCCACTTGGACCATCCAAAAGTGCCCCCAGAGGAAGGCTTTGGGTACAACTGAACTCCCCAGGGGAGCCTTAACGCAGCCCCACATGCAACTGGACCCTCCGTATTCGCTCTTTCACAGCAACCCTAAATATAGCCCTGGCCCGCCTGGCAGTCGACTGAAAACTCGGGCCCCTGAAAATTCATTAAAAGCCTAATTCGCCCATCCAAAAGTGCCCCCAGAGGAAGGCTTTGGGTACAAGTGAACTCCCCAGGGGAGCCTTTACGCAGCCCCACATGCAACTGGACCCTCATTGTTCACTATTTACGAGCAACCGTAAATATACCCCTAGCCACCATGGCAGAAGACTGAAAACTCGGGCTCCAGAAAATGCGTTTCAAGCCCCATTCACCCATCCAGAAGTGCCCCCAAAGGAAGGCTTTGGGTACAAGTGAACTCCCCAGGGGAGCCTTTACGCAGCCCCACATGCAACTGGACCCTCCGTATTCGCTCTTTACAGCAACCCTAAATATATCCCTAGCCAGCATGGCAGAAGACTGAAAACTCGGGCCACAGAAAAAGCGTTTCAAGCCCCATTCACCCATCCAGAAGTGCCCCCAAAGGAAGGCTTTGGGTACAAGTGAACTCCCCAGGGGAGCCTTTATGCAGCCCCACATGCAACTGGACCCTCCGTATTCGCTCTTTCACAGCAACCCTAAATATAGCCCTGGCCCGCCTGGCAGTCGACTGAAAACTCGGGCCACAGAAAATGCGTTAAAAGCCTAATTCGCCCATCCAAAAATGCCCCCAGAGGAAGGCTTTGGGTACAACTGAACTCCCCAGGGGAGCCTTAACGCAGCCCCACATGCAACTGGACCCTCCTTGTTCACTGTTTACGAGCAACCCTAAATATACCCCTAGCCACCATGGCAGAAGACTGAAAACTCGGGCTCCAGAAAATGCGTTTCAAGCCCCATTCACCCATCCAGAAGTGCCCCCAAAGGAAGGCTTTGGGTACAACTGAACTCCCCAGGGGAGCCTTTATGCAGCCCCACATGCAACTGGACCCTCCGGGTTCGCTCTTTCACAGCAACCCTAAATATAGCCCTCGGCGCAATGGGAGAAGACTGAAAAAGCGGGACTCAGAAAACGCATTGCGATTCCCCTTGGACCATCCAAAAGTGCCCCCAAAGGAAGGCTTTGGGTACAACTGAACTCCCCAGGGGAGCCTTAACGCAGCCCCACATGCAACTGGACCCTCCGTATTCGCTCTTTCACAGCAACCCTAAATATAGCCCTGGCAAGCCTGGCAGTCGACTGAAAACTCGGGCCCCTGAAAATTCATTAAAAGCCTAATTCGCCCATCCAAAAGTGCCCCCAGAGGAAGGCTTTGGGTACAACTGCACTCCCCAGGGGAGCCTTTATGCAGCCCCACATGCAACTGGACCCTCCGGGTTCACTCTTTCACCGCAAGCCTAAATATAGCCCTAGCACGCCTGGCAGACGACTGAAAGCTCGGGCCACAGAAAATGTGTTACGAGCCCCATTCGCCCATCCAAGAGTGCCCCCAAAGGAAGGCTTTGGGTACATTTGAACTCCCCAGGGGAGCCTTTATGCAGCCCCACATGCAACTGGACCCTCCTTGTTCACTGTTTACGAGCAACCCTAAATATACCCCTAGCCACCATGGCAGAAGACTGAAAACTCGGGCTCCAGAAAATGCGTTTCAAGCCCCATTCACCCATCCAGAAGTGCCCCCAAAGGAAGGCTTTGGGTACAAGTGAACTCCCCAGGGGAGCCTTTATGCAGCCCCACATGCAACTGGACCCTCCGTATTCGCTCTTTCACAGCAACCCTAAATATAGCCCTGGCCCGCCTGGCAGTCGACTGAAAACTCGGGCCCCAGAAAATGCGTTAAAAGCCTAATTCGTCCATCCAAAAGTGCCCCCAGAGGAAGGCTTTGGGTACAACTGAACTCCCCAGGGGAGCCTTTACGCAGCCCCACATGCAACTGGACCCTCCTTGTTCACTGTGCACGAGCAACCTTAAATATACCCTTAGCCACCATGGCAGAAGACTGAAAACTCGGGCTCCAGAAAATGCGTTTCAAGCCCCATTCACCCATCCAGAAGTGCCCCCAAAGGAATGCTTTGGGTACAACTGAACTCCCCAGGGGAGCCTTTATGCAGCCCCACATGCAACTGGACCCTCCAGGTTCACTCTTTCACGGCAAGCCTAAATATAGCCCTAGCACGCCTGGCAGTCGACTGAGAGCTCGGGCCACAGAAAATGTGTTACGAGCCCCATTCACCCATTCAAAAGTGCCTCCAAAGGAAGGCTTTGGGTACATCTGAACTCCCCAGGGGAGCCTTTACGCAGCCCCACATGCAACTGGACCCTTCGTGTTCGCACTTTACAGCAACCCTAAATATAACCCTAGCCAGCATGGCAGAATACTGAAAACTCGGGCCACAGAAAACGTGCTACAAGCACCATTCGACCACCCAAAAGTGCCCCCAAAGGAAGGCTTTTGGAACAAGTGAACTCCCCAGGGGAGCCTTTATGCAGGCCCATACGCAACTGGACCCCCCGTGTTCGCTCTTTCACAGCAACCCTAAATATAACACTAGCCAGCATGGCAGAAAACTGAAAACTCGGGCCACAAAAAAAGCATTTCAAGCCCCATTCACCCATCCAGAAGTGCCCCCAAAGGAAGGCTTTGGGTACAACTGATCTCCCCAGGGGAGCCTTTATGCAGCCCCACATGCAACTGGACCCTCCGGGTTCACTCTTTCACTGCAAGCCTAAATATAGCCCTCGGCGCAATGGGAGAAGACTGAAAAAGCGGGACTCAGAAAACGCATTGCGATTCCCCTTGGACCATCCAAAAGTGCCCCCAAAGGAAGGCTTTGGGTACAACTGGACTCCCCAGGGGAGCCTTAACGCAGCCCCACATGCAACTAGACCCTCCGTATTCGCTCTTTCACAGCAACCCTAAATATAGCCCTGGCCCGCCTGGCAGTCGACTGAAAACTCGGGCCCCTGAAAATTCATTAAAAGCCTAATTCGCCCATCCAAAAGTGCCCCCAGAGGAAGGCTTTGGGTACAAGTGAACTCCCCAGGGCAGCCTTTACGCAGCCCCGCATGCAACTGGACCCTCCTTGTTCACTGTTTACGAGCAACCCTAAATATACCCCTAGCCACCATGGCAGAAGACTGAAAACTCGGGCTCCAGAAAATGTGTTTCAAGCCCCATTCACCCATCCAGAAGTGCCCCCAAAGGAAGGCTTTGGGTACAACTGAACTCCCCAGGGGAGCCTTTATGCAGCCCCACATGCAACTGGACCCTCCGGGTTCACTCTTCACCGCAAGCCTAAATATAGCCCTCGGCGCAATGGAAGAAGACTGAAAAAGCGGGCCTCACAAAACGCATTGCGATTCCCCTAGGACCATCCAAAAGTGCCCCAAAGGGAAGGCTTTGGGTACAACTGGACTCCCCAGGGGAGCCTTTACGCAGCCCCACATGCAACTGGACCCTCCGTATTCGCTCTTTCACAGCAACCCTAAATATAGCCCTGGCCCACCTGGCAGTCGACTGAAAACTCGGGCCCCAGAAAATGCATTAAAAGCCTAATTCGCCCATCCAAAAGTGCCCCCAGAGGAAGGCTTTGGGTGCAAGTGAACTCCCCAGGGGAGCCTTTATGCAGCCCCACATGCAACTGGACCCTCCGTGTTCGCTCTTTACAGCAACCCTAAATATAAAACTAGCCAGCATGGCAGAAGACTGAAAATTTGGGCCACAGAAAAAGCGTTTCAAGCCCCTTTCGCCCATCCAGAAGTGCCCCCAAAGGAAGGCTTTGGGTACAACTGAACTCCCCAGGGGAGCCTTTATGCAGCCCCACATGCAACTGGACCCTCCAGGTTCACTCTTTCACCGCAAGACTAAATATAGCCCTGGCCCGCCTGGCAGTCGACTGAAATCTCGGGCCCCAGAAAATGCATTAAAAGCCTAATTCGCCCATTCAAAAGTGCCCCCAGAGGAAGGCTTTGGGTACAACTGAACTCCCCAGGGGAGCCTTTACGCAGCCCCACATGCAACTGGACCCTCCTTGTTCACTGTTTACGAGCAACCCTAAATATACCCCTAGCCACCATGGCAGAAGACTGAAAACTCGGGCTCCAGAAAATGCGTTTCAAGCCCCATTCACCCATCCAGAAGTGCCCCCAAAGGAAGGCTTTGGGTACAACTGAACTCCCCAGGGGAGCCTTTATGCAGGCCCATACGCAACTGGACCCCCCGTGTTTGCTGTTTACAAGCAACCCTAAATATAACACTAGCCAGCATGGCAGAAAACTGAAAACTCGGGCCACAGAAAAAGCGTTTCAAGCCCCATTCACCCATCCAGAAGTGCCCCGAAAGGAAGGCTTTGGGTACAAGTGAACTCCCCAGGGGAGCCTTTATGCAGCCCCACATGCAACTGGACCCTCCTTGTTCACTGTTTACGAGCAACCCTAAATATACCCCTAGCCACCATGGCAGAAGACTGAAAACTCGAGTCCCAGAAAAACTGTTAAAAGCCTAATTCGTCCATCCAAAAGTGCCCCCAAAGGAAGGCTTTGGGTACAAGTGAACTCCCCAGGGGAGCCTTTACGCAGCCCCACATGCAACTGGACCCTCCGGGTTCACTGTTTACGAGCAACCCTAAATATAGCCCTGGCCCGCCTGGCAGTCGACTGAAAACTCGGGCCCCAGAAAATGCATTAAAAGCCTAATTCGCCCCTCCAAAAGTGCCCCCAGAGGAAGGCTTTGGGTACATCTGAACTCCCCAGGGGAGCCTTTATGCAGCCCCACATGCAACTGGACCCTCCTTGTTCACTGTTTACGAGCAACCCTAAATATACCCCTAGCCACCATGGCAGAAGACTGAAAACTCGGGCTCCAGAAAATGCGTTTCAAGCCCCATTCACCCATCCAGAAGTGCCCCCAAAGGAAGGCTTTGGGTACAAGTGAACTCCCCAGGGGAGCCTTTACGCAGCCCCACATGCAACTGGACCCTCCGTGTTCGCTCTTTACAGCAACCCTAAATATAACCCTAGCCAGCATGGCAGAAGACTGAAAACTCGGGCCACAGAAAAAGCGTTTCAAGCCCCTTTCGCCCATCCAGAAGTGCCCCCAGAGGAAGGCTTTGGGTACAAGTGAACTCCCCAGGGGAGCCTTTACGCAGCCCCACATGCAACTGGACCCTCCTTGTTCACTGTTTACGAGCAACCCTAAATATACCCCTAGCCACCATGGCAGAAGACTGAAAACTCGGGCCACAGAAAATGCATTAAAAGCCTAATTCGTCCATCCAAAAGTGCCCCCAGAGGAAGGTTTTGGGTACAAGTGAACTCCCCAGGGGAGCCTTAACGCAGCCCCACAGGCAACTGGACCCTCCTTGTTCACTGTTTACGAGCAACCCTAAATATAGCCCTAACCCGCATGGCAGTCGACTGAAAACTCGGGCCACAGAAAATGCATTAAAAGCCTAATTCGCCCCTCCAAAAGTGCCCCCAGAGGAAGGCTTTGGGTACAAGTGAACTCCCCAGGGGAGCCTTTATGCAGCCCCACATGCAACTGGACCCTCCGGGTTCACTCTTTCACCGCAAGCCTAAATATAGCCCTCGGCGCAATGGGAGAAGACTGAAAAAGCGGGCCTCAGAAAACGCATTGCGATTCCCCTTGGACCATCCAAAAGTGCCCCCAAAGGAAGGCTTTGGGTACAACTAGACTCCGCAAGGGAGCCTTAACGCAGCCCCACATGCAACTAGACCCTCCGTATTCGCTCTTTCACAGCAACCCTAAATATAGCCCTGGCCCGCCTGGCAGTCGACTGAAAACTCGGGCCCCAGAAAATGCATTAAAAGCCTAATTCGCCAATCCAAAAGTGCCCCCAAAGGAAGGCTTTGGGTACAACTGAACTCCCCAGGGGAGCCTTTATGCAGCCCCACACGCAACTGGACCCCCCGTGTTTGCTGTTTACAAGCAACTCTAAATATAACACTAGCCAGCATGGCAGAAAACTGAAAACTCGGGCCCCAGAAAATGCGTTAAAAGCCTAATTCGCCCATCCAAAAGTGCCCCCAGAAGAAGGCTTTGGGTACAAGTGAACTCCCCAGGGGAGCCTTTATGCAGCCCCACATGCAACTGGACCCTCCGTATTCGCTCTTTCACAGCAACCCTAAATATAGCCCTGGCCCACCTGGCAGTCGACTGAAAACTCGGGCCCCAAAAAAACTGTTAAAAGCCTAATTCGTCCATCCAAAAGTGCCCCCAAAGGAAGGCTTTGGGTACATCTGGACTCCCCAGGGGAGCCTTAACGCAGCCCCACAGGCAACTGGACCCTCCGGGTTCACTGTTTACGAGCAACCCTAAATATAGCCCTGGCCCGCCTGGCAGTCGACTGAAAACTCGGGCCCCAGAAAATGCATTAAAAGCCTAATTCGCACCTCCAAAAGTGCCCCCAGAGGAAGGCTTTGGGTACAACTGAACTCCCCAGGGGAGCCTTCACGCAGCCCCACATGCAAATGGACCCTCTTTGTTCACTGTTTACGAGCAACCCTAAATATACCCCTCGCCACCATGGCAGAAGACTGAAAACTCGGGCTCCAGAAAATGCGTTTCAAGCCCCATTCACCCATCCAGAAGTGCCCCCAAAGGAAGGCTTTGGGTACAACTGAACTCCCCAGGGGAGCCTTTATGCAGCCCCACATGCAACTGGACCCTCCGGGTTCACTCTTTCACCGCAAGCCTAAATATAGCCCTCGGCGCAATGGGAGAAGACTGAAAAAGCGGGCCTCAGAAAACGCATTGCGATTCCCCTTGGACCATCCAAAAGTGCCCCCAAAGGAAGGCTTTGGGTACAACTAGACTCCGCAAGGGAGCCTTAACGCAGCCCCACATGCAACTAGACCCTCCGTATTCGCTCTTTCACAGCAACCCTAAATATAGCCCTGGCCCGCCTGGCAGTCGACTGAAAACTCGGGCCCCAGAAAATGCATTAAAAGCCCCATTCACCCATCCAGAAGTGCCCCGAAAGGAAGGCTTTGGGTACAAGTGAACTCCCCAGGGGAGCCTTTATGCAGCCCCACATGCAACTGGACCCTCCGGGTTCACTCTTTCACAGCAACCCTAAATATAGCCCTGGCCCGCCTGGCAGTCGACTGAAAACTCGGGCCCCAGAAAATGCGTTAAAAGCCCCATTCACCCATCCAGAAGTGCCCCGAAAGGAAGGCTTTGGGTACAAGTGAACTCCCCAGGGGAGCCTTTATGCAGCCCCACATGCAACTGGACCCTCCTTGTTCACTGTTTACGAGCAACCCTAAATATACCCCTAGCCACCATGGCAGAAGACTGAAAACTCGAGTCCCAGAAAAACTGTTAAAAGCCTAATTCGTCCATCCAAAAGTGCCCCCAGAGGAAGGCTTTGGGTACAACTGAACTCCCCAGGGGAGCCTTTACGCAGCCCCACATGCAACTGGACCCTCCGGGTTCACTGTTTACGAGCAACCCTAAATATAGCCCTGGCCCGCCTGGCAGTCGACTGAAAACTCGGGCCCCAGAAAATGCATTAAAAGCCTAATTCGCCCATCCAGAAGTGCCCCCAAAGGAAGGCTTTGGGTACAAGTGAACTCCCCAGGGGAGCCTTTACGCAGCCCCACATGCAACTGGACCCTCCTTGTTCACTGTTTACGAGCAACCCTAAATATACCCCTAGCCACCATGGCAGAAGACTGAAAACTCGGGCTCCAGAAAATGCGTTTCAAGCCCCATTCACCCATCCAGAAGTGCCCCCAAAGGAAGGCTTTGGGTACAAGTGAACTCCCCAGGGGAGCCTTTATGCAGCCCCACATGAAACTGGACCCTCCGGGTTCACTCTTTCACCACAAGCCTAAATATAGCCCTCGGCGCAATGGGAGAAGACTGAAAAAGCGGGACTCAGAAAACGCATTGCGATTCCCCTAGGACCATCCAAAAGTGCCCCCAAAGGAAGGCTTTGGGTACAACTGAACTCCCCAGGGGAGCCTTTTTGCAGCCCCACATGCAACTGGATCCTCCGGGTTCACTCTTTCACAGCAACCCTAAATATAGCCCTGGCCCGCCTGGCAGTCGACTGAAAACTCGGGCCCCAGAAAATGTGTTAAAAGCCTAATTCGCCCATCCAAAAGTGCCCCCAGAGGAAGGCTTTGGGTACAACTAGACTCCGCAGGGGAGCCTTTATGGAGCCCCACATGCAACTGGACCCTCCGTATTCGCTCTTTCACAGCAACCCTAAATATAGCCCTGGCCCGCCTGGCAGTCGACTGAAAACTCGGGCCCCAGAAAAACTGTTAAAAGCCTAATTCGCCCCTCCAAAAGTGCCCCCAGAGGAAGGCTTTGGGTACAAGTGAACTCCCCAGGGGAGCCTTTATGCAGCCCCACATGCAACTGGACCCTCCGGGTTCACTCTTTCACCGCAAGCCTAAATATAGCCCTAGCAGGCCTGGCAGTCAACTGAAAGCTCGGGCCACAGAAAATGTGTTACGAGCCCCATTCGCCCATCCAAAAGTGCCTCCAAAGGAAGGCTTTGGGTACATCTGAACTCCCCAGGGGAGCCTTTACGCAGCCCCACATGCAACTGGACCCTCCGTGTTCGCTCTTTACAGCAACCCTAAATATAACACTACCCAGCATGGCAGAAAACTGAAAACTCGGGCCACAGAAAAAGCGTTTCAAGCCCCATTCACCCATCCAGAAGTGCCCCCAAAGGAAGGCTATGGGTACAACTGAACTCCCCAGGGGAGCCTTTACGCAGCCCCACATGCAACTGGACCCTCCTTGTTCACTGTTTACGAGCAACCCTAAATATAGCCCTGGCCCGCCTGGCAGTCGACTGAAAACTCGGGCCCCAGAAAATGCATTAAAAGCCTAATTCGCCCCTCCAAAAGTGCCCCCAGAGGAAGGCTTTGGGTACATCTGAACTCCCCAGGGGAGCCTTTATGCAGCCCCACATGCAACTGGACCCTCCTTGTTCACTGTTTACGAGCAACCCTAAATATACCCCTAGCCACCATGGCAGAAGACTGAAAACTCGGGCTCCAGAAAATGCGTTTCAAGCCCTATTCACCCATCCAGAAGTGCCCCCAAAGGAAGGCTTTGGGTACAAGTGAACTCCCCAGGGGAGCCTTTACGCAGCCCCACATGCAACTGGACCCTCCGTGTTCGCTCTTTACAGCAACCCTAAATATAACCCTAGCCAGCATGGCAGAAGACTGAAAACTCGGGCCACAGAAAAAGCGTTTCAAGCCCCTTTCGCCCCTCCAAAAGTGCCCCCAAAGGAAGGCTTTGGGTACAAGTGAACTCCCCAGGGGAGCCTTTACGCAGCCCCACATGCAACTGGACCCTCCTTGTTCACTGTTTACGAGCAACCCTAAATATACCCCTAGCCACCATGGCAGAAGACTGAAAACTCGGGCTCCAGAAAATGCGTTTCAAGCCCCATTCACCCATCCAGAAGTGCCCCCAAAGGAAGGCTTTGGGTACAACTGAACTCCCCAGGGGAGCCTTTATGCAGCCCCACATGCAACTGGACCCTCCGGGTTCACTCTTTCACCGCAAGCCTAAATATAGCCCTCGGCGCAATGGGAGAAGACTGAAAAAGCGGGCCTCAGAAAACGCATTGCGATTCCCCTTGGACCATCCACAAGTGCCCCCAAAGGAAGGCTTTGGGTACAACTAGACTCCGCAGGGGAGCCTTTACGCAGCCCCACATGCAACTGGACCCTCCGTATTCGCTCTTTCACAGCAACCCTAAATATAGCCCTGGCCCACCTGGCAGTCGACTGAAAACTCGGGCCCCAGAAAAACTGTTAAAAGCCTAATTCGCCCCTCCAAAAGTGCCCCCAGAGGAAGGCTTTGGGTACAACTGAACTCCCCAGGGGAGCCTTTATGCAGCCCCACATGCAACTGGACCCTCCGGGTTCACTCTTTCACCGCAAGCCTAAATATAGCCCTAGCAGGCCTGGCAGTCAACTGAAAGCTCGGGCCACAGAAAATGTGTTACGAGCCCCATTCGCCCATCCAAAAGTGCCTCCAAAGGAAGGCTTTGGGTACATCTGAACTCCCCAGGGGAGCCTTTACGCAGCCCCACATGCAACTGGACCCTCCGTGTTCGCTCTTTACAGCAACCCTGAATATAACACTAGCCAGCATGGCAGAAGACTGAAAACTCGGGCCACAGAAAAAGCGTTTCAAGCCCCTTTCGCCCATCCAGAAGTGCCCCCAGAGGAAGGCTTTGGGTACAAGTGAACTCCCCAGGGGAGCCTTTACGCAGCCCCACATGCAACTGGACCCTCCTTGTTCACTGTTTACGAGCAACCCTAAATATACCCCTAGCCACCATGGCAGAAGACTGAAAACTCGGGCTCCAGAAAATGCGTTTCAAGCCCCATTCACCCATCCAGAAGTGCCCCCAGAGGAAGGCTTTGGGTACAACTGAACTCCCCAGGGGAGCCTTTACGCAGCCCCACATGCAACTGGACCCTCCGGGTTCACTGTTTACGAGCAACCCTAAATATAGCCCTGGCCCGCCTGGCAGTCGACTGAAAACTCGGGCCCCAGAAAATGCATTAAAAGCCTAATTCGCCCATCCAGAAGTGCCCCCAAAGGGAGGCTTTGGGTACAAGTGAACTCCCCAGGGGAGCCTTTACGCAGCCCCACATGCAACTGGACCCTCCTTGTTCACTGTTTACGAGCAACCCTAAATATACCCCTAGCCACCATGGCAGAAGACTGAAAACTCGGGCTCCAGAAAATGCGTTTCAAGCCCCATTCACCCATCCAGAAGTGCCCCCAAAGGAAGGCTTTGGGTACAAGTGAACTCCCCAGGGGAGCCTTTATGCAGCCCCACATGAAACTGGACCCTCCGGGTTCACTCTTTCACCACAAGCCTAAATATAGCCCTCGGCGCAATGGGAGAAGACTGAAAAAGCGGGACTCAGAAAACGCATTGCGATTCCCCTAGGACCATCCAAAAGTGCCCCCAAAGGAAGGCTTTGGGTACAACTAGACTCCGCAGGGGAGCCTTAAAGCAGCCCCACATGCAACTGGACCCTCCGTATTCGCTCTTTCACAGCAACCCTAAATATAACCCTGGCCCACCTGGCAGTCAACTGAAAACTCGGGCCCCAGAAAATGCATTAAAAGCCTAATTCGCCAATCCAAAAGTGTCCCCAGAGGAAGGCTTTGGGTACAAGTGAACTCCCCAGGGGAGCCTTTACGCAGCCCCACATGCAACTGGACCCTCCTTGTTCACTGTTTACGAGCAACCCTAAATATACCCCTAGCCACCATGGCAGAAGACTGAAAACTCGGGCTCCAGAAAATGCGTTTCAAGCCCCATTCACCCATCCAGAAGTGCCCCCAAAGGAAGGCTTTGGGTACAACTGAACTCCCCAGGGGAGCCTTTTTGCAGCCCCACATGCAACTGGATCCTCCGGGTTCACTCTTTCACAGCAACCCTAAATATAGCCCTGGCCCGCCTGGCAGTCGACTGAAAACTCGGGCCCCAGAAAAACTGTTAAAAGCCTAATTCGCCCCTCCAAAAGTGCCCCCAGAGGAAGGCTTTGGGTACAAGTGAACTCCCCAGGGGAGCCTTTATGCAGCCCCACATGCAACTGGACCCTCCGGGTTCACTCTTTCACCGCAAGCCTAAATATAGCCCTAGCAGGCCTGGCAGTCAACTGAAAGCTCGGGCCACAGAAAATGTGTTACGAGCCCCATTCGCCCATCCAAAAGTGCCTCCAAAGGAAGGCTTTGGGTACATCTGAACTCCCCAGGGGAGCCTTTACGCAGCCCCACATGCAACTGGACCCTCCGTGTTCGCTCTTTACAGCAACCCTAAATATAACACTAGCCAGCATGGCAGAAAACTGAAAACTCGGGCCACAGAAAAAGCGTTTCAAGCCCCATTCACCCATCCAGAAGTGCCCCCAAAGGAAGGCTATGGGTACAACTGAACTCCCCAGGGGAGCCTTTACGCAGCCCCACATGCAACTGGACCCTCCGGGTTCACTGTTTACGAGCAACCCTAAATATAGCCCTGGCCCGCCTGGCAGTCGACTGAAAACTCGGGCCCCAGAAAATGCATTAAAAGCCTAATTCGCCCCTCCAAAAGTGCCCCCAGAGGAAGGCTTTGGGTACATCTGAACTCCCCAGGGGAGCCTTTATGCAGCCCCACATGCAACTGGACCCTCCTTGTTCACTGTTTACGAGCAACCCTAAATATACCCCTAGCCACCATGGCAGAAGACTGAAAACTCGGGCTCCAGAAAATGCGTTTCAAGCCCTATTCACCCATCCAGAAGTGCCCCCAAAGGAAGGCTTTGGGTACAAGTGAACTCCCCAGGGGAGCCTTTACGCAGCCCCACATGCAACTGGACCCTCCGTGTTCGCTCTTTACAGCAACCCTAAATATAACCCTAGCCAGCATGGCAGAAGACTGAAAACTCGGGCCACAGAAAAAGCGTTTCAAGCCCCTTTCGCCCCTCCAAAAGTGCCCCCAAAGGAAGGCTTTGGGTACAAGTGAACTCCCCAGGGGAGCCTTTACGCAGCCCCACATGCAACTGGACCCTCCTTGTTCACTGTTTACGAGCAACCCTAAATATACCCCTAGCCACCATGGCAGAAGACTGAAAACTCGGGCTCCAGAAAATGCGTTTCAAGCCCCATTCACCCATCCAGAAGTGCCCCCAAAGGAAGGCTTTGGGTACAACTGAACTCCCCAGGGGAGCCTTTATGCAGCCCCACATGCAACTGGACCCTCCGGGTTCACTCTTTCACCGCAAGCCTAAATATAGCCCTCGGCGCAATGGGAGAAGACTGAAAAAGCGGGCCTCAGAAAACGCATTGCGATTCCCCTTGGACCATCCACAAGTGCCCCCAAAGGAAGGCTTTGGGTACAACTAGACTCCGCAGGGGAGCCTTAAAGCAGCCCCACATGCAACTGGACCCTCCGTATTCGCTCTTTCACAGCAACCCTAAATATAGCCCTGGCCCACCTGGCAGTCGACTGAAAACTCGGGCCCCAGAAAAACTGTTAAAAGCCTAATTCGCCCCTCCAAAAGTGCCCCCAGAGGAAGGCTTTGGGTACAACTGAACTCCCCAGGGGAGCCTTTATGCAGCCCCACATGCAACTGGACCCTCCGGGTTCACTCTTTCACCGCAAGCCTAAATATAGCCCTAGCAGGCCTGGCAGTCAACTGAAAGCTCGGGCCACAGAAAATGTGTTACGAGCCCCATTCGCCCATCCAAAAGTGCCTCCAAAGGAAGGCTTTGGGTACATCTGAACTCCCCAGGGGAGCCTTTACGCAGCCCCACATGCAACTGGACCCTCCGTGTTCGCTCTTTACAGCAACCCTAAATATAACACTAGCCAGCATGGCAGAAGACTGAAAACTCGGGCCACAGAAAAAGCGTTTCAAGCCCCATTCACCCATCCAGAAGTGCCCCCAAAGGAAGGCTATGGGTACAAGTGAACTCCCCAGGGGAGCCTTTATGCAGCCCCACATGCAACTGGACCCTCCGGGTTCACTCTTTCACAGCAACCCTAAATATAGC
This sequence comes from Anas acuta, assembly GCF_963932015.1. Taxonomy (NCBI): domain Eukaryota; kingdom Metazoa; phylum Chordata; class Aves; order Anseriformes; family Anatidae; genus Anas; species Anas acuta. The sequence goes on from NC_088997.1 coordinate 12,227,331, forward strand.
CCTGGCCCGCCTGGCAGTCGACTGAAAACTCGGGCCCCAGAAAATGCATTAAAAGCCTAATTCGCCCATCCAAAAGTGCCCCCAGAGGAAGGCTTTGGGTACAACTGAACTCCCCAGGGGAGCCTTTACGCAGCCCCACATGCAACTGGACCCTCCGGGTTCACTGTTTACGAGCAAACCTAAATATAGCCCTGGCCCGCCTGGCAGTCGACTGAAAACTCGGGCCCCAGAAAATGCATTAAAAGCCTAATTCGCCCCTCCAAAAGTGCCCCCAGAGGAAGGCTTTGGGTACATCTGAACTCCCCAGGGGAGCCTTTATGCAGCCCCACATGCAACTGGACCCTCCTTGTTCACTGTTTACGAGCAACCCTAAATATACCCCTAGCCACCATGGCAGAAGACTGAAAACTCGGGCTCCAGAAAATGCGTTTCAAGCCCTATTCACCCATCCAGAAGTGCCCCCAAAGGAAGGCTTTGGGTACAAGTGAACTCCCCAGGGGAGCCTTTACGCAGCCCCACATGCAACTGGACCCTCCGTGTTCGCTCTTTACAGCAACCCTAAATATAACCCTAGCCAGCATGGCAGAAGACTGAAAACTCGGGCCACAGAAAAAGCGTTTCAAGCCCCTTTCGCCCATCCAGAAGTGCCCCCAGAGGAAGGCTTTGGGTACAAGTGAACTCCCCAGGGGAGCCTTTACGCAGCCCCACATGCAACTGGACCCTCCTTGTTCACTGTTTACGAGCAACCCTAAATATACCCCTAGCCACCATGGCAGAAGACTGAAAACTCGGGCTCCAGAAAATGCGTTTCAAGCCCCATTCACCCATCCAGAAGTGCCCCCAAAGGAAGGCTTTGGGTACAAGTGAACTCCCCAGGGGAGCCTTTATGCAGCCCCACATGCAACTGGACCCTCCGGGTTCACTCTTTCACCGCAAGACTAAATATAGCCCTCGGCGCAATGGGAGAAGACTGAAAAAGCGGGACTCAGAAAACGCATTGCGATTCCCCTAGGACCATCCAAAAGTGCCCCCAAAGGAAGGCTTTGGGTACAACTGAACTCCCCAGGGGAGCCTTTATGCAGCCCCACATGCAACTGGACCCTCCGGGTTCACTCTTTCACAGCAACCCTAAATATAGCCCTGGCCCGCCTGGCAGTCGAATGAAAACTCGGGCCCCAGAAAATGCGTTAAAAGCCTAATTCGCCCCTCCAAAAGTGCCCCCAGAGGAAGGCTTTGGGTACAAGTGAACTCCACAGGGGAGCCTTTACGCAGCCCCACATGCAACTGGACCCTCCGTGTTCGCTCTTTACAGCAAACCTAAATATAACCCTAGCCAGCATAGCAGAAGACTGAAAACTCGGGCCACAGAAAAAGCGTTTCAAGCCCCATTCACCCATCCAGAAGTGCCCCCAAAGGAAGGCTTTGGGTACAAGTGAACTCCCCAGGGGAGCCTTTATGCAGCCCCACATGCAACTGGACCCTCCGGGTTCACTCTTTCACAGCAACCCTAAATATAGCCCTGGCCAGCCTGGCAGTCGACTGAAAACTCGGGCCCCAGAAAATGCGTTAAAAGCCTAATTCGCCCATCCAAAAGTGCCCCCAGAAGAAGGCTTTGGGTACAAGTGAACTCCCCAGGGGAGCCTTTATGCAGCCCCACATGCAACTGGACCCTCCGGGTTCACTCTTTCACAGCAACCCTAAATATAGCCCTGGCCCGCCTGGCAGTCGACTGAAAACTCGAGTCCCAGAAAAACTGTTAAAAGCCTAATTCGTCCATCCCAAAGTGCCCCCAGAGGAAGGCTTTGGGTACAACTGAACTCCCCAGGGGAGCCTTTACGCAGTCCCACATTCAACTGGACCCTCCTTGTTCACTGTTTACGAGCAACCCTAAATATACCCCTAGCCACCATGGCAGAAGACTGAAAACTCGGGCTCCAGAAAATGCGTTTCAAGCCCCATTCACCCATCCAGAAGTGCCCCCAAAGGAAGGCTTTGGGTACAAGTGAACTCCCCAGGGGAGCCTTTATGCAGCCCCACATGCAACTGGACCCTCCGGGTTCACTCTTTCACCGCAAGCCTAAATATTGCCCTCGGCGCAATGGGAGAAGACTGAAAAAGCGGGCCTCAGAAAACGCATTGCGATTCCCCTAGGACCATCCAAAAGTGCCCCCAAAGGAAGGCTTTGGGTACAACTAGACTCCGCAGGGGAGCCTTAAAGCAGCCCCACATGCAACTGGACCCTCCGTATTCGCTCTTTCACAGCAACCCTAAATATAGCCCTGGCCCGCCTGGCAGTCAACTGAAAACTCGGGCCCCAGAAAATGCATTAAAAGCCTAATTCGCCCCTCCAAAAGTGTCCCCAGAGGAAGGCTTTGGGTACAACTGAACTCCCCAGGGGAGCCTTTACGCAGCCCCACATGCAACTGGACCCTCCTTGTTCACTGTTTACGAGCAACCCTAAATATACCCCTAGCCACCATGGCAGAAGACTGAAAACTCGGGCTCCAGAAAATGCGTTTCAAGCCCCATTCACCCATCCAGAAGTGCCCCCAAAGGAAGGCTTTGGGTACAACTGAACTCCCCAGGGGAGCCTTTATGCAGCCCCACATGCAACTGGACCCTCCAGGTTCACTCTTTCACCGCAAGCCTAAATATAGCCCTGGCCCGCCTGGCAGTCGACTGAAAACTCGGGCCCCAGAAAATGCGTTAAAAGCCTAATTCGCCCATCCAAAAGTGCCCCCAGAGGAAGGCTTTGGGTACAAGTGAACTCCCCAGGGGAGCCTTTATGCAGCCCCACATGCAACTGGACCCTCCGTATTCGCTCTTTCACAGCAACCCTAAATATAGCCCTGGCCCGCCTGGCAGTCGACTGAAAACTCGGGCCCCAGAAAAACTGTTAAAAGCCTAATTCGCCCCTCCAAAAGTGCCCCCAGAGGAAGGCTTTGGGTACAACTGAACTCCCCAGGGGAGCCTTTATGCAGCCCCACATGCAACTGGACCCTCCGGGTTCACTCTTTCACCGCAAGCCTAAATATAGCCCTAGCAGGCCTGGCAGTCAACTGAAAGCTCGGGCCACAGAAAATGTGTTACGAGCCCCATTCGCCCATCCAAAAGTGCCTCCAAAGGAAGGCTTTGGGTACATCTGAACTCCCCAGGGGAGCCTTTACGCAGCCCCACATGCAACTGGACCCTCCGTGTTCGCTCTTTACAGCAACCCTAAATATAACACTAGCCAGCATGGCAGAAGACTGAAAACTCGGGCCACAGAAAAAGCGTTTCAAGCCCCATTCACCCATCCAGAAGTGCCCCCAAAGGAAGGCTATGGGTACAAGTGAACTCCCCAGGGGAGCCTTTATGCAGCCCCACATGCAGCTGGACCCTCCGGGTTCACTCTTTCACAGCAACCCTAAATATAGCCCTGGCCCGCCTGGCAGTCGACTGAAAACTCGGGCCCCAGAAAATGCATTAAAAGCCTAATTCGCCCATCCAAAAGTGCCCCCAGAGGAAGGCTTTGGGTACAACTGAACTCCCCAGGGGAGCCTTTACGCAGCCCCACATGCAACTGGACCCTCCGGGTTCACTGTTTACGAGCAACCCTAAATATAGCCCTGGCCCGCCTGGCAGTCGACTGAAAACTCGGGCCCCAGAAAATGCATTAAAAGCCTAATTCGCCCCTCCAAAAGTGCCCCCAGAGGAAGGCTTTGGGTACATCTGAACTCCCCAGGGGAGCCTTTATGCAGCCCCACATGCAACTGGACCCTCCTTGTTCACTGTTTACGAGCAACCCTAAATATACCCCTAGCCACCATGGCAGAAGACTGAAAACTCGGGCTCCAGAAAATGCGTTTCAAGCCCTATTCACCCATCCAGAAGTGCCCCCAAAGGAAGGCTTTGGGTACAAGTGAACTCCCCAGGGGAGCCTTTACGCAGCCCCACATGCAACTGGACCCTCCGTGTTCGCTCTTTACAGCAACCCTAAATATAACCCTAGCCAGCATGGCAGAAGACTGAAAACTCGGGCCACAGAAAAAGCGTTTCAAGCCCCTTTCGCCCATCCAGAAGTGCCCCCAAAGGAAGGCTTTGGGTACAAGTGAACTCCCCAGGGGAGCCTTTACGCAGCCCCACATGCAACTGGACCCTCCTTGTTCACTGTTTACGAGCAACCCTAAATATACCCCTAGCCACCATGGCAGAAGACTGAAAACTCGGGCTCCAGAAAATGCGTTTCAAGCCCCATTCACCCATCCAGAAGTGCCCCCAAAGGAAGGCTTTGGGTACAACTGAACTCCCCAGGGGAGCCTTTATGCAGCCCCACATGCAACTGGACCCTCCGGGTTCACTCTTTCACCGCAAGACTAAATATAGCCCTCGGCGCAATGGGAGAAGACTGAAAAAGCGGGACTCAGAAAACGCATTGCGATTCCCCTAGGACCATCCAAAAGTGCCCCCAAAGGAAGGCTTTGGGTACAACTGAACTCCCCAGGGGAGCCTTTATGCAGCCCCACATGCAACTGGACCCTCCGGGTTCACTCTTTCACAGCAACCCTAAATATAGCCCTGGCCCGCCTGGCAGTCGAATGAAAACTCGGGCCACAGAAAATGCATTAAAAGCCTAATTCGCCCCTCCAAAAGTGCCCCCAGAGGAAGGCTTTGGGTACATCTGAACTCCCCAGGGGAGCCTTTATGCAGCCCCACATGCAACTGGACCCTCCTTGTTCACTGTTTACGAGCAACCCTAAATATACCCCTAGCCACCATGGCAGAAGACTGAAAACTCGGGCTCCAGAAAATGCGTTTCAAGCCCTATTCACCCATCCAGAAGTGCCCCCAAAGGAAGGCTTTGGGTACAAGTGAACTCCCCAGGGGAGCCTTTACGCAGCCCCACATGCAACTGGACCCTCCGTGTTCACTCTTTACAGCAACCCTAAATATAACCCTAGCCAGCATGGCAGAAGACTGAAAACTCGGGCCACAGAAAAAGCGTTTCAAGCCCCTTTCGCCCATCCAGAAGTGCCCCCAAAGGAAGGCTTTGGGTACAAGTGAACTCCCCAGGGGAGCCTTTATGCAGCCCCACATGTAACTGGACCCTCCTTGTTCACTGTTTACGAGCAACCCTAAATATACCCCTAGCCACCATGGCAGAAGACTGAAAACTCGGGCTCCAGAAAATGCGTTTCAAGCCCCATTCACCCATCCAGAAGTGCCCCCAAAGGAAGGCTTTGGGTACAAGTGAACTCCCCAGGGGAGCCTTTATGCAGCCCCACATGCAACTGGACCCTCCGGGTTCACTCTTTCACCGCAAGCCTAAATATTGCCCTCGGCGCAATGGGAGAAGACTGAAAAAGCGGGCCTCAGAAAACGCATTGCGATTCCCCTAGGACCATCCAAAAGTGCCCCCAAAGGAAGGCTTTGGGTACAACTAGACTCCGCAGGGGAGCCTTAAAGCAGCCCCACATGCAACTGGACCCTCCGTATTCGCTCTTTCACAGCAACCCTAAATATAGCCCTGGCCCGCCTGGCAGTCAACTGAAAACTCGGGCCCCAGAAAATGCATTAAAAGCCTAATTCGCCCCTCCAAAAGTGTCCCCAGAGGAAGGCTTTGGGTACAACTGAACTCCCCAGGGGAGCCTTTACGCAGCCCCACATGCAACTGGACCCTCCTTGTTCACTGTTTACGAGCAACCCTAAATATACCCCTAGCCACCATGGCAGAAGACTGAAAACTCGGGCTCCAGAAAATGCGTTTCAAGCCCCATTCACCCATCCAGAAGTGCCCCCAAAGGAAGGCTTTGGGTACAACTGAACTCCCCAGGGGAGCCTTTATGCAGCCCCACATGCAACTGGACCCTCCAGGTTCACTCTTTCACCGCAAGCCTAAATATAGCCCTGGCCCGCCTGGCAGTCGACTGAAAACTCGGGCCCCAGAAAATGCGTTAAAAGCCTAATTCGCCCATCCAAAAGTGCCCCCAGAGGAAGGCTTTGGGTACAAGTGAACTCCCCAGGGGAGCCTTTATGCAGCCCCACATGCAACTGGACCCTCCGGGTTCACTCTTTCACCGCAAGCCTAAATATAGCCCTAGCAGGCCTGGCAGTCAACTGAAAGCTCGGGCCACAGAAAATGTGTTACGAGCCCCATTCGCCCATCCAAAAGTGCCTCCAAAGGAAGGCTTTGGGTACATCTGAACTCCCCAGGGGAGCCTTTATGCAGCCCCACATGCAACTGGACCCTCCGTGTTCGCTCTTTACAGCAACCCTAAATATAACACTAGCCAGCATGGCAGAAGACTGAAAACTCGGGCCACAGAAAAAGCGTTTCAAGCCCCATTCACCCATCCAGAAGTGCCCCCAAAGGAAGGCTATGGGTACAAGTGAACTCCCCAGGGGAGCCTTTATGCAGCCCCACATGCAACTGGACCCTCCGTATTCGCTCTTTCACAGCAACCCTAAATATAGCCCTGGCCTGCCTGGCAGTCGACTGAAAACTCGGGCCCCAGAAAATGCATTAAAAGCCTAATTCGCCCATCCAAAAGTGCCCCCAGAGGAAGGCTTTGGGTACAACTGAACTCCCCAGGGGAGCCTTTATGCAGCCCCACATGCAACTGGACCCTCCTTGTTCACTGTTTACGAGCAACCCTAAATATACCCCTAGCCACCATGGCAGAAGACTGAAAACTCGGGCTCCAGAAAATGCGTTTCAAGCCCCATTCACCCATCCAGAAGTGCCCCCAAGGGAAGGCTATGGGTACATCTGAACTCCCCAGGGGAGCCTTTACGCAGCCCCACATGCAACTGGACCCTCCGTGTTCGCTCTTTACAGCAACCCTAAATATAACCCTAGCCAGCATGGCAGAAAACTGAAAACTCGGGCCACAGAAAAAGCATTTCAAGCCCCTTTCGCCCATCCAGAAGTGCCCCCAAAGGAAGGCTTTGGGTACATCTGAACTCCCCAGTGGAGCCTTTACGCAGCCCCACATGCAACTGGACCCTCCGTGTTCGCTCTTTACCGCAACCCTAAATATAACCCTAGCCAGCATGGCAGAAGACTGAAAACTCGGGCCACAGAAAAAGCGTTTCAAGCCCCTTTCGCCCATCCAGAAGTGCCCCCAAAGGAAGGCTTTGGGTACAAGTGAACTCCCCAGGGGAGCCTTTACGCAGCCCCACATGCAACTGGACCCTCCGGGTTCACTCTTTCACCGCAAGCCTAAATATAGCCCTCGGCGCAATGGGAGAAGACTGAAAAAGCGGGCCTCAGAAAACGCATTGCGATTCCCCTAGGACCATCCAAAAGTGCCCCCAAAGGAAGGCTTTGGGTACAACTAGACTCCGCAGGGGAGCCTTAAAGCAGCCCCACATGCAACTGGACCCTCCGTATTCGCTCTTTCACAGCAACCCTAAATATAGCCCTGGCCCACCTGGCAGTCAACTGAAAACTCGGGCCCCAGAAAATGCATTAAAAGCCTAATTCGTCCATCCAAAAGTGTCCCCAGAGGAAGGCTTTGGGTACAACTGAACTCCCCAGGGGAGCCTTTACGCAGCCCCACATGCAACTGGACCCTCCTTGTTCACTGTTTACGAGCAACCCTAAATATACCCCTAGCCACCATGGCAGAAGACTGAAAACTCGGGCTCCAGAAAATGCGTTTCAAGCCCCATTCACCCATCCAGAAGTGCCCCCAAAGGAAGGCTTTGGGTACAACTGAACTCCCCAGGGGAGCCTTTATGCAGCCCCACATGCAACTGGACCCTCCGGGTTCACTCTTTCACCGCAAGCCTAAATATAGCCCTGGCCCGCCTGGCAGTCGACTGAAAACTCGGGCCCCAGAAAATGCGTTAAAAGCCTAATTCGCCCATCCAGAAGTGCCCCCAAGGGAAGGCTATGGGTACATCTGAACTCCCCAGGGGAGCCTTTACGCAGCCCCACATGCAACTGGACCCTCCGTGTTCGCTCTTTACAGCAACCCTAAATATAACCCTAGCCAGCATGGCAGAAAACTTAAAACTCGGGCCACAGAAAAAGCGTTTCAAGCCCCTTTCGCCCATCCAGAAGTGCCCCCAAAGGAAGGCTTTGGGTACATCTGAACTCCCCAGTGGAGCCTTTACGCAGCCCCACATGCAACTGGACCCTCCGTGTTCGCTCTTTACCGCAACCCTAAATATAACCCTAGCCAGCATGGCAGAAGACTGAAAACTCGGGCCACAGAAAAAGCGTTTCAAGCCCCTTTCGCCCATCCAGAAGTGCCCCCAAAGGAAGGCTTTGGGTACAAGTGAACTCCCCAGGGGAGCCTTTACGCAGCCCCACATGCAACTGGACCCTCCGGGTTCACTCTTTCACCGCAAGCCTAAATATAGCCCTCGGCGCAATGGGAGAAGACTGAAAAAGCGGGCCTCAGAAAACGCATTGCGATTCCCCTAGGACCATCCAAAAGTGCCCCCAAAGGAAGGCTTTGGGTACAACTAGACTCCGCAGGGGAGCCTTAAAGCAGCCCCACATGCAACTGGACCCTCCGTATTCGCTCTTTCACAGCAACCCTAAATATAGCCCTGGCCCACCTGGCAGTCGACTGAAAACTCGGGCCCCAGAAAATACATTAAAAGCCTAATTCGCCCCTCCAAAAGTGCCCCCAGAGGAAGGCTTTGGGTACAAGTGAACTCCCCAGGGGAGCCTTCACGCAGCCCCACATGCAACTGGACCCTCCTTGTTCACTGTTTACGAGCAACCCTAAATATACCCCTAGCCACCATGGCAGAAGACTGAAAGCTCAGGCTCCAGAAAATGCGTTTCAAGCCCCATTCACCCATCCAGAAGTGCCCCCAAAGGAAGGCTTTGGGTACAACTGCACTCCCCAGGGGAGCCTTTATGCAGCCCCACATTGAACTGGACCCTCCGTATTCGCTCTTTCACAGCAACCCTAAATATAGCCCTGGCCCGCCTGGCAGTCGACTGAAAACTCGGGCCCCAGAAAAACTGTTAAAAGCCTAATTCGCCCCTCCAAAAGTGCCCCCAGGGGAAGGCTTTGGGTACAAGTGAACTCCCCAGGGGAGCCTTTATGCAGCCCCACATGCAACTGGACCCTCCGGGTTCACTCTTTCACCACAAGCCTAAATATAGCACTAGCACGCCTGGCAGTCAACTGAAAGCTCGGGCCACAGAAAATGTGTTACGAGCCCCATTCGACCATCCAAAAGTGCCCCCAAAGGAAGGCTTAGGGTACAACTGAACTCCCCAGGGGAGCCTTTATGCAGGCCCATACGCAACTGGACCCCCCGTGTTCGCTGTTTACAAGCAACACTAAATATAACAGTAGCCAGCATGGCAGAAAACTGAAAGCTCGGGCCACAGAAAATGCGTTTCAAACCCTATTCACCCATCCAGAAGTGCCCCCAAAGGAAGGCTTTGGGTTCAAGTGAACTCCCCAGGGGAGCCTTTATGCAGCCCCACATGCAACTGGACCCTCCGGGTTCACTCTTTCACCGCAAGCCTAAATATAGCCCTCGGCGCAATGGGAGAAGACTGAAAAAGCAGGCCTCTGAAAACGCATTGCGATTCCCCTTGGACCATCCCAAATTGCCCCCAAATTAAGGCTTTGGGTACAACTGGACTCCCCAGGGGAGCTTTTACGCAGCCCCACATGCAACTGGACCCTCCGTATTCGCTCTTTCACAGCAACCCTAAATATAGCCCTGGCCCGCCTGGCAGTCGACTGAAAACTCGGGCCCCAGAAAATACATTAAAAGCCTAATTCGCCCCTCCAAAAGTGCCCCCAGAGGAAGGCTTTGGGTACAAGTGAACTCCCCAGGGGAGCCTTCACGCAGCCCCACATGCAACTGGACCCTCCTTGTTCACTGTTTACGAGCAACCCTAAATATACCCCTAGCCACCATGGCAGAAGACTGAAAGCTCAGGCTCCAGAAAATGCGTTTCAAGCCCCATTCACCCATCCAGAAGTGCCCCCAAAGGAAGGCTTTGGGTACAAGTGAACTCCCCAGGGGAGCCTTTATGCAGCCCCACATGCAACTGGACCCTCCATGTTCACTCTTTCACCGCAAGCCTAAATATAGCCCTCGGCGCATTGGGAGAAGACTGAAAATGCGGTCCTCAGAAAACGCATTGCGATTCCCCTTGGACCATGCAAAAGTGCCCCCAGAGGAAGGCTTTGGGTACAACTGGACTCCCCAGGGGAGCCTTAACGCAGCCCCACATGCAACTGGACCCTCCGTATTCGCTCTTTCACAGCAACCCTAAATATAGCCCTGGCCCACCTGGCAGTCGACTGAAAACTCGGGTCCCAGAAAAACTGTTAAAAGCCTAATTCGCCCATCCAAAAGTGCCCCCAGAGGACGGCTTTGGGTACAAGTGAACTCCCCAGGGGAGCCTTTATGCAGCCCCACATGCAACTGGACCCTCCGGGTTCACTCTTTCACCGCAAGCCTAAATATAGCACTAGCACGCCTGGCAGTCGCCTGAAAGCTCGGGCCACAGAAAATGTGTTACGAGCCCCATTCGCCCATCCAAAAGTGCCCCCAGAGGAAGGCTTTGGGTACATCTGAACTCACCAGGGGAGCCTTTACGCAGCCCCACATGCAACTGGACCCTCCGGGTTCGCTCTTTACAGCAACCCTAAATATAACCCTAGCCAGCATGGCAGAAGACTGAAAACTCGGGCCACAGAAAAAGCGTTTCAAGCCCCATTCACCCATCCAGAAGTGCCCCCAAAGGAAGGCTTTGGGTACAACTGAACTCCCCAGGGGAGCCTTTATGCAGCCCCACATGCAACTGGACCCTTCGGGTTCACTCTTTCACCGCAAGCCTAAATATAGCCCTGGCCCGCCTGGCAGTCGACTGAAAACTCGGGCCCCAGAAAATGCGTTAAAAGCCTAAATCGCCCATCCAAAAGTGCCCCCAGAGGAAGGCTTTGGGTACAACTGAACTCCCCAGGGGAGCCTTTATGCAGCACCACATGCAACTGGACCCTCCTTGTTCACTGTTTACGAGCAACCCTAAATATACCCCTAGCCACCATGGCAGAAGACTGAAAACTGGGGCCACAGAAAAAGCGTTTCAAGCCCCATTCACCCATCCAGAAGTGCCCCCAGAGGAAGGCTTTGGGTACAAGTGAAATCCCCAGGGGAGCCTTTATGCAGCCCCACATGCAACTGGACCCTCCGTATTCGCTCTTTCACAGCAACCCTAAATATAACCCTGGCCCGCATGGCAGACGACTGAAAACTCGGGCCCCAGAAAATGTGTTAAAAGACTAATTCGCCCATCCAAAAGTGCCCCCAGAGGAAGGCTTTGGGTACAAGTGAACTCCCCAGGGGAGCCTTTATGCAGCCCCACATGCAACTGGACCCTCCGTATTCGCTCTTTCACAGCAACCCTAAATATAGCCCTGGCTCGCCTGGCAGTCGACTGAAAACTCGGGCCCCACAAAAACTGTTAAAAGCCTAATTCGTCCATCCAAAAGTACCCCCAGAGGAAGGCTTTGGGTACAAGTGAACTCCCCAGGGGAGACTTTACGCAGCCCCACATGCAACTGGACCCTCCTTGTTCACTGTTTACGAGCAACACTTAATATACCCCTAGCCACCATGGCAGAAGACTGAAAACTCGGGCTCCAGAAAATGCGTTTCAAGCCCCATTCACCCATCCAGAAGTGCCCCCAAAGGAAGGCTTAGGGTACAAGTGAACTCCCCAGGGGAGCCTTTATGCAGCCCCACATGCAACTGGACCCTCCGTATTCGCTCTTTCACCGCAAGCGTAAATATAGCCCTAGCATGCCTGGCACTCGACTGAAAGCTCGGGCCACAGAAAATGTGTTACGAGCCGAATTCGCCCATCCAAAAGTGCCTCCAAAGGAAGGCTTTGGGTACATCTGAACTCACCAGGGGAGCCTTTATGCAGCCCCACATGCAACTGGACCCTCCGTGTTCGGTCTTTACAGCAACCCTAAATAAAACCCTAGCCAGCATGGCAGAAGACTGAAAACTCGGGCCACAGAAAAAGCGTTTCAAGCCCCATTCACCCATCCAGAAGTGCCCCCAAAGGAAGGCTTTGGGTACAACTGAACTCCCCAGGGGAGCCTTTATGCAGCCCCACATGCAACTGGACCCTCCGGGTTCACTCTTTCACCGCAAGCCTAAATATACCCCTAGCACGCCTGGCAGTCGACTGAAAACTCGGGCCCCAGAAAATGCATTAAAAGCCTAATTCGCCCATCCAAAAGTGCCCCCAGAGGAAGGCTTTGGGTACAACTGAACTCCCCAGGGAAGCCTTTATGCAGCCCCACATGCAACTGGACCCTCCGGGTTCACTCTTTCACAGCAACCCTAAATATATCAGTGGCCCGCCTGGCAGTCGACTGAAAACTCGGGCCACAGAAAATGCGTTAAAAGCCTAATTCGCCCATCCAAAAGTGCCCCCAGAGGAAGGCTTTGGGTACAAGTGAACTCCCCAGGGGAGCCTTTACGCAGCCCCACATGCAACTGGACCATCCGGGTTCACTCTTTCACCGCAAGCGTAAATATAGCCCTAGCATGCCTGGCAGTCGACTGAAAGCTCGGGCCACAGAAAATGTGTTACGAGCCCCATTCGCACATCCAAAAGTGCCTCCAAAGGAAGGCTTTGGGTACATCTGAACTCACCAGGGGAGCCTTTATGCAGCCCCACATGCAGCTGGACCCTCCGTGTTCGCTCTTTACAGCAACCCTAAATAAGACCCTAGCCAGCATGGCAGAAAACTGAAAGCTCGGGCTCCAGAAAATGCGTTTCAAGCCCCATTCACCCATCCAGAAGTGCCCCCAAAGGAAGGCTTTGGGTACATCTGAACTCCCCAGGGGAGCCTTTATGCAGCCCCACATGCAACTGGACCCTCCGTGTTCGCTCTTTCACAGCAACCCTAAATATAACCCTAGCCAGCATGGCAGAAGACTGAAAACTCGGGCCACAGAAAAAGCGTTTCAAGCCCCATTCACCCATCCAAAAGCGCCCCACAAGGAAGGCTTTGGGTACAAGTGAACTCCCCAGGGGAGCCTTTACGCAGCCCCACATGCAACTGGACCCTCCGTGTTCGCTCTTTACAGCAACCCTAAATATAGCCCTGGCTCGCCTGGCAGTCGACTGAAAACTCGGGCCCCACAAAAACTGTTAAAAGCCTAATTCGTCCATCCAAAAGTACCCCCAGAGGAAGGCTTTGGGTACAAGTGAACTCCCCAGGGGAGCCTTTATGCAGCCCCACATGCAACTGGACCCTCCGTGTTCGCTCTTTCACAGCAACCCTAAATATAACACTAGCCAGCATGGCAGAAAACTGAAAGCTCGGGCTCCAGAAAATGCGTTTCAAGCCCCATTCACCCATCCAGAAGTGCCCCCAAAGGAAGGCTTTGGGTACAAGTGAACTCCCCAGGGGAGCCTTTATGCAGCCCCACATGCAACTGGACCCTCCGTGTTCGCTCTTTCACAGCAACCCTAAATATAACCCTAGCCAGCATGGCAGAAGACTGAAAACTCGGGCCACAGAAAAAGCGTTTCAAGCCCCATTCACCCATCCAAAAGCGCCACACAAGGAAGGCTTTGGGTACAAGTGAACTCCCCAGGGGAGCCTTTATGCAGCCCCACATGCAACTGGACCCTCCGGGTTCCCTCTTTCACCGCAAGCCTAAATATAGCCCTAGCACAACTGGCAGTCGACTGAAAACTCGGGCGACAGAAAACGTGCTACAAGCCCCATTCGCCCATCCAGAAGTGCCCCCAGAGGAAGGCTTTGGGTACAACTGAACTCCCCAGGGGAGCCTTTATGCAGCCCCACATGCAACTGGACCCTCCGTATTCGCTCTTTCACAGCAACCCTAAATATAGCCCTGGCCCGCCTGGCAGTCGACTGAAAACTCGGGCCCCAGAAAAACTGTTAAAAGCCTAATTCGCCCCTCCAAAAGTGCCCCCAGGGGAAGGCTTTGGGTACAAGTGAACTCCCCAGGGGAGCCTTTATGCAGCCCCACATGCAACTGGACCCTCCGGGTTCACTCTTTCACCACAAGCCTAAATATAGCCCTAGCACGCCTGGCAGTCAACTGAAAGCTCGGGCCACAGAAAATGTGTTACGAGCCCCATTCGACCATCCAAAAGTGCCCCCAAAGGAAGGCTTAGGGTACAACTGAACTCCCCAGGGGAGCCTTTATGCAGGCCCATACGCAACTGGACCCCCCGTGTTCGCTGTTTACAAGCAACACTAAATATAACAGTAGCCAGCATGGCAGAAAACTGAAAGCTCGGGCCACAGAAAATGCGTTTCAAACCCTATTCACCCATCCAGAAGTGCCCCCAAAGGAAGGCTTTGGGTTCAAGTGAACTCCCCAGGGGAGCCTTTATGCAGCCCCACATGCAACTGGACCCTCCGGGTTCACTCTTTCACCGCAAGCCTAAATATAGCCCTCGGCGCAATGGGAGAAGACTGAAAAAGCAGGCCTCTGAAAACGCATTGCGATTCCCCTTGGACCATCCCAAATTGCCCCCAAATTAAGGCTTTGGGTACAACTGGACTCCCCAGGGGAGCTTTTACGCAGCCCCACATGCAACTGGACCCTCCGTATTCGCTCTTTCACAGCAACCCTAAATATAGCCCTGGCCCGCCTGGCAGTCGACTGAAAACTCGGGCCCCAGAAAATACATTAAAAGCCTAATTCGCCCCTCCAAAAGTGCCCCCAGAGGAAGGCTTTGGGTACAAGTGAACTCCCCAGGGGAGCCTTCACGCAGCCCCACATGCAACTGGACCCTCCTTGAAACTGTTTACGAGCAACCCTAAACATACCCCTAGCCACCATGGCAGAAGACTAAAAGCTCAGGCTCCAGAAAATGCGTTTCAAGCCCCATTCACCCATCCAGAAGTGCCCCCAAAGGAAGGCTTTAGGTACAAGTGAACTCCCCAGGGGAGCCTTTATGCAGCCCCACATGCAACTGGACCCTCCATGTTCACTCTTTCACCGCAAGCCTAAATATAGCCCTCGGCGCATTGGGAGAAGACTGAAAATGCGGTCCTCAGAAAACGCATTGCGATTCCCCTTGGACCATGCAAAAGTGCCCCCAAAGGAAGGCTTTGGGTACAACTGGACTCCCCAGGGGAGCCTTAACGCAGCCCCACATGCAACTGGACCCTCCGTATTCGCTCTTTCACAGCAACCCTAAATATAGCCCTGGCCCGCCTGGCAGTCGACTGAAAACTCGGGTCCCAGAAAAACTGTTAAAAGCCTAATTCGCCCATCCAAAAGTGCCCCCAGAGGAAGGCTTTGGGTACAAGTGAACTCCCCAGGGGAGCCTTTATGCAGCCCCACATGCAACTGGACCCTCCGGGTTCACTCTTTCACCGCAAGCCTAAATATAGCACTAGCACGCCTGGCAGTCGACTGAAAGCTCGGGCCACAGAAAATGTGTTACGAGCCCCATTCGCCCATCCAAAAGTGCCCCCAGAGGAAGGCTTTGGGTACATCTGAACTCACCAGGGGAGCCTTTACGCAGCCCCACATGCAACTGGACCCTCCGTGTTCGCTCTTTACAGCAACCCTAAATATAACCCTAGCCAGCATGGCAGAAGACTGAAAACTCGGGCCACAGAAAAAGCGTTTCAAGCCCCATTCACCCATCCAGAAGTGCCCCCAAAGGAAGGCTTTGGGTACAAGTGAACTCCCCAGGGGAGCCTTTATGCAGCCCCACATGCAACTGGACCCTCCGGGTTCACTCTTTCACCGCAAGCCTAAATATAGCCCTGGCCCGCCTGGCAGTCGACTGAAAACTCGGGCCCCAGAAAATGCGTTAAAAGCCTAAATCGCCCATCCAAAAGTGCCCCCAGAGGAAGGCTTTGGGTACAACTGAACTCCCCAGGGGAGCCTTTATGCAGCACCACATGCAACTGGACCCTCCTTGTTCACTGTTTACGAGCAACCCTAAATATACCCCTAGCCACCATGGCAGAAGACTGAAAACTGGGGCCACAGAAAAAGCGTTTCAAGCCCCATTCACCCATCCAGAAGTGCCCCGAAAGGAAGGCTTTGGGTACAAGTGAACTCCCCAGGGGAGCCTTTATGCAGCCCCACATGCAACTGGACCCTCCGTATTCGCTCTTTCACAGCAACCCTAAATATAACCCTGGCCCGCCTGGCAGTCGACTGAAAACTCGGGCCCCAGAAAATGTGTTAAAAGACTAATTCGCCCATCCAAAAGTGCCCCCAGAGGAAGGCTTTGGGTACAAGTGAACTCCCCAGGGGAGCCTTTATGCAGCCCCACATGCAACTGGACCCTCCGTATTCGCTCTTTCACAGCAACCCTAAATATAGCCCTGGCTCGCCTGGCAGTCGACTGAAAACTCGGGCCCCACAAAAACTGTTAAAAGCCTAATTCGTCCATCCAAAAGTACCCCCAGAGGAAGGCTTTGGGTACAAGTGAACTCCCCAGGGGAGACTTTACGCAGCCCCACATGCAACTGGACCCTCCTTGTTCACTGTTTACGAGCAACACTTAATATACCCCTAGCCACCATGGCAGAAGACTGAAAACTCGGGCTCCAGAAAATGCGTTTCAAGCCCCATTCACCCATCCAGAAGTGCCCCCAAAGGAAGGCTTAGGGTACAAGTGAACTCCCCAGGGGAGCCTTTATGCAGCCCCACATGCAACTGGACCCTCCGTATTCGCTCTTTCACCGCAAGCGTAAATATAGCACTAGCATGCCTGGCACTCGACTGAAAGCTCGGGCCACAGAAAATGTGTTACGAGCCGAATTCGCCCATCCAAAAGTGCCTCCAAAGGAAGGCTTTGGGTACATCTGAACTCACCAGGGGAGCCTTTATGCAGCCCCACATGCAACTGGACCCTCCGTGTTCGGTCTTTACAGCAACCCTAAATAAAACCCTAGCCAGCATGGCAGAAGACTGCAAACTCGGGCCACAGAAAAAGCGTTTCAAGCCCCATTCACCCATCCAGAAGTGCCCCCAAAGGAAGGCTTTGGGTACAACTGAACTCCCCAGGGGAGCCTTTATGCAGCCCCACATGCAACTGGACCCTCCGGGTTCACTCTTTCACCGCAAGCCTAAATATACCCCTAGCACGCCTGGCAGTCGACTGAAAACTCGGGCCCCAGAAAATGCATTAAAAGCCTAATTCGCCCATCCAAAAGTGCCCCCAGAGGAAGGCTTTGGGTACAACTGAACTCCCCAGGGAAGCCTTTATGCAGCCCCACATGCAACTGGACCCACCGGGTTCACTCTTTCACAGCAACCCTAAATATATCAGTGGCCCGCCTGGCAGTCGACTGAAAACTCGGTACCCAGAAAATGCGTTAAAAGCCTAATTCGCCCATGCAAAAGTGCCCCCAGAGGAAGGCTTTGGGTACAAGTGAACTCCCCAGGGGAGCCTTTACGCAGCCCCACATGCAACTGGACCATCCGGGTTCACTCTTTCACCGCAAGCGTAAATATAGCCCTAGCATGCCTGGCAGTCGACTGAAAGCTCGGGCCACAGAAAATGTGTTACGAGCCCCATTCGCACATCCAAAAGTGCCTCCAAAGAAGGCTTTGGGTACATCTGAACTCACCAGGGGAGCCTTTATGCAGCCCCACATGCAGCTGGACCCTCCGTGTTCGCTCTTTACAGCAACCCTAAATAAGACCCTAGCCAGCATGGCAGAAAACTGAAAGCTCGGGCTCCAGAAAATGCGTTTCAAGCCCCATTCACCCATCCAGAAGTGCCCCCAAAGGAAGGCTTTGGGTACAAGTGAACTCCCCAGGGGAGCCTTTATGCAGCCCCACATGCAACTGGACCCTCCATGTTCACTCTTTCACCGCAAGCCTAAATATAGCCCTCGGCGCATTGGGAGAAGACTGAAAATGCGGTCCTCAGAAAACGCATTGCGATTCCCCTTGGACCATGCAAAAGTGCCCCCAAAGGAAGGCTTTGGGTACAACTGGACTCCCCAGGGGAGCCTTAACGCAGCCCCACATGCAACTGGACCCTCCGTATTCGCTCTTTCACCGCAAGCCTAAATATAGCACTAGCACGCCTGGCAGTCGACTGAAAGCTCGGGCCACAGAAAATGTGTTACGAGCCCCATTCGCCCATCCAAAAGTGCCCCCAGAGGAAGGCTTTGGGTACATCTGAACTCACCAGGGGAGCCTTTACGCAGCCCCACATGCAACTGGACCCTCCGGGTTCGCTCTTTACAGCAACCCTAAATATAACCCTAGCCAGCATGGCAGAAGACTGAAAACTCGGGCCACAGAAAAAGCGTTTCAAGCCCCATTCACCCATCCAGAAGTGCCCCCAAAGGAAGGCTTTGGGTACAACTGAACTCCCCAGGGGAGCCTTTATGCAGCCCCACATGCAACTGGACCCTCCGGGTTCACTCTTTCACCGCAAGCCTAAATATAGCCCTGGCCCGCCTGGCAGTCGACTGAAAACTCGGGCCCCAGAAAATGCGTTAAAAGCCTAAATCGCCCATCCAAAAGTGCCCCCAGAGGAAGGCTTTGGGTACAACTGAACTCCCCAGGGGAGCCTTTATGCAGCACCACATGCAACTGGACCCTCCTTGTTCACTGTTTACGAGCAACCCTAAATATACCCCTAGCCACCATGGCAGAAGACTGAAAACTGGGGCCACAGAAAAAGCGTTTCAAGCCCCATTCACCCATCCAGAAGTGCCCCGAAAGGAAGGCTTTGGGTACAAGTGAACTCCCCAGGGGAGCCTTTATGCAGCCCCACATGCAACTGGACCCTCCGTATTCGCTCTTTCACAGCAACCCTAAATATAACCCTGGCCCGCCTGGCAGTCGACTGAAAACTCGGGCCCCAGAAAATGTGTTAAAAGACTAATTCGCCCATCCAAAAGTGCCCCCAGAGGAAGGCTTTGGGTACAAGTGAACTCCCCAGGGGAGCCTTTATGCAGCCCCACATGCAACTGGACCCTCCGTATTCGCTCTTTCACAGCAACCCTAAATATAGCCCTGGCTCGCCTGGCAGTCGACTGAAAACTCGGGCCCCACAAAAACTGTTAAAAGCCTAATTCGTCCATCCAAAAGTACCCCCAGAGGAAGGCTTTGGGTACAAGTGAACTCCCCAGGGGAGACTTTACGCAGCCCCACATGCAACTGGACCCTCCTTGTTCACTGTTTACGAGCAACACTTAATATACCCCTAGCCACCATGGCAGAAGACTGAAAACTCGGGCTCCAGAAAATGCGTTTCAAGCCCCATTCACCCATCCAGAAGTGCCCCCAAAGGAAGGCTTAGGGTACAAGTGAACTCCCCAGGGGAGCCTTTATGCAGCCCCACATGCAACTGGACCCTCCGTATTCGCTCTTTCACCGCAAGCGTAAATATAGCACTAGCATGCCTGGCACTCGACTGAAAGCTCGGGCCACAGAAAATGTGTTACGAGCCGAATTCGCCCATCCAAAAGTGCCTCCAAAGGAAGGCTTTGGGTACATCTGAACTCACCAGGGGAGCCTTTATGCAGCCCCACATGCAACTGGACCCTCCGTGTTCGGTCTTTACAGCAACCCTAAATAAAACGCTAGCCAGCATGGCAGAAGACTGAAAACTCGGGCCACAGAAAAAGCGTTTCAAGCCCCATTCACCCATCCAGAAGTGCCCCCAAAGGAAGGCTTTGGGTACAACTGAACTCCCCAGGGGAGCCTTTATGCAGCCCCACATGCAACTGGACCCTCCGGGTTCACTCTTTCACCGCAAGCCTAAATATACCCCTAGCACGCCTGGCAGTCGACTGAAAACTCGGGCCCCAGAAAATGCATTAAAAGCCTAATTCGCCCATCCAAAAGTGCCCCCAGAGGAAGGCTTTGGGTACAACTGAACTCCCCAGGGAAGCCTTTATGCAGCCCCACATGCAACTGGACCCACCGGGTTCACTCTTTCACAGCAACCCTAAATATATCAGTGGCCCGCCTGGCAGTCGACTGAAAACTCGGTACCCAGAAAATGCGTTAAAAGCCTAATTCGCCGATCCAAAAGTGCCCCCAGAGGAAGGCTTTGGGTACAACTGAACTCCCCAGGGGAGCCTTTACGCAGCCCCACATGCAACTGGACCCTCCGGGTTCACTCTTTCACAGCAACCCTAAATATAGCCCTAGCACGCCTGGAGGTCCACTGAAAGCTCGGGCCACAGAAAATGTGTTACGAGCCCCATTCGCCCATCCAAAAGTGCCTCCAAAGGAAGGCTTTGGGTACATCTGAACTCCCCAGGGGAGCCTTTATGCAGCCCCACATGCAACTGGACCATCCGGGTTCACTCTTTCACCGCAAGCGTAAATATAGCCCTAGCATGCCTGGCAGTCGACTGAAAGCTCGGGCCACAGAAAATGTGTTACGAGCCCCATTCGCACATCCAAAAGTGCCTCCAAAGAAGGCTTTGGGTACATCTGAACTCACCAGGGGAGCCTTTATGCAGCCCCACATGCAGCTGGACCCTCCGTGTTCGCTCTTTACAGCAACCCTAAATAAGACCCTAGCCAGCATGGCAGAAAACTGAAAGCTCGGGCTCCAGAAAATGCGTTTCAAGCCCCATTCACCCATCCAGAAGTGCCCCCAAAGGAAGGCTTTGGGTACAAGTGAACTCCCCAGGGGAGCCTTTATGCAGGCCCATACGCAACTGGACCCCCCGTGTTCGCTGTTTACAAGCAACCCTAAATATAACACTAGCCAGCATGGCAGAAAACTGAAAACTCGGGCCACAGAAAAAGCGTTTCAAGCCCCATTCACCCATCCAGAAGTGCCCCTAAGGGAAGGCTTTGGGTACAAGTGAACTCCCCAGGGGAGCCTTTATGCAGCCCCACATGCAACTGGACCCTCCGGGTTCGCTCTTTCACAGCAACCCTAAATATAACCCTAGCCAGCATGGCAGAAGACTGAAAACTCGGGCCCCAGAAAAAGCGTTTCAAGCCCCATTCACCCATCCAAAAGCGCCACCAAAGGAAGGCTTTGGGTACATCTGAACTCACCAGGGGAGCCTTTATGCAGCCCCAAATGCAACTGGACCCTCCGGGTTCGCTCTTTCACAGCAACCCTAAATATAACCCTAGCCAGCATGGCAGAAGACTTAAAACTCGGGCCCCAGAAAATGCGTTAAAAGCATAATTCGCCCATCCAGAAGTGCCCCCAAAGGAAGGCTTTGGGTACAATTGAACTCCCCAGGGGAGCCTTTATGCAGCCCCATATGCAACTGGACTCTCCTTGTTCACTGTTTACGTGCAACCCTAAATATACCCCTAGCCAGCATGGCAGAAGACTTAAAACTCGGGCTCCTGAAAATGCGTTTCAAGCCCCATTCACCCATCCAGAAGTGCCCCCAAAGGAAGGCTTTGGGTACAACTGAACTCCCCAGGGGAGCCTTTATGCCGGCCCATACGCAACTGGACCCCCCGTGTTCGCTGTTTACAAGCAACGCTAAATATAACACTAGCCAGCATGGCAGAAAACTGAAAACTCGGGCCACAGAAAAAGCGTTTCAAGCCCCATTCACCCATCCAGAAGTGCCCCGAGAGGAAGGCTTTGGGTACAAGTGAACTCCCCAGGGGAGCCTTTATGCAGCCCCACATGCAACTGGACCCTCCGTATTCGCTCTTTCACCGCAAGCGTAAATATAGCACTAGCATGCCTGGCACTAGACTGAAAGCTCGGGCCACAGAAAATGTGTTACGAGCCGAATTCGCCCATCCAAAAGTGCCTCCAAAGGAAGGCTTTGGGTACATCTGAACTCACCAGGGGAGCCTTTATGCAGCCCCACATGCAACTGGACCCTCCGTGTTCGGTCTTTACAGCAACCCTAAATAAAACCCTAGCCAGCATGGCAGAAGACTGCAAACTCGGGCCACAGAAAAAGCGTTTCAAGCCCCATTCACCCATCCAGAAGTGCCCCCAAAGGAAGGCTTTGGGTACAACTGAACTCCCCAGGGGAGCCTTTATGCAGCCCCACATGCAACTGGACCCTCCGGGTTCACTCTTTCACCGCAAGCCTAAATATACCCCTAGCACGCCTGGCAGTCGACTGAAAACTCGGGCCCCAGAAAATGCATTAAAAGCCTAATTCGCCCATCCAAAAGTGCCCCCAGAGGAAGGCTTTGGGTACAACTGAACTCCCCAGGGAAGCCTTTATGCAGCCCCACATGCATCTGGACCCACCGGGTTCACTCTTTCACAGCAACCCTAAATATATCAGTGGCCCGCCTGGCAGTCGACTGAAAACTCGGTACCCAGAAAATGCGTTAAAAGCCTAATTCGCCCATGCAAAAGTGCCCCCAGAGGAAGGCTTTGGGTACAAGTGAACTCCCCAGGGGAGCCTTTACGCAGCCCCACATGCAACTGGACCATCCGGGTTCACTCTTTCACCGCAAGCGTAAATATAGCCCTAGCATGCCTGGCAGTCGACTGAAAGCTCGGGCCACAGAAAATGTGTTACGAGCCCCATTCGCACATCCAAAAGTGCCTCCAAAGAAGGCTTTGGGTACATCTGAACTCACCAGGGGAGCCTTTATGCAGCCCCACATGCAGCTGGACCCTCCGTGTTCGCTCTTTACAGCAACCCTAAATAAGACCCTAGCCAGCATGGCAGAAAACTGAAAGCTCGGGCTCCAGAAAATGCGTTTCAAGCCCCATTCACCCATCCAGAAGTGCCCCCAAAGGAAGGCTTTGGGTACAAGTGAACTCCCCAGGGGAGCCTTTATGCAGCCCCACATGCAACTGGACCCTCCATGTTCACTCTTTCACCGCAAGCCTAAATATAGCCCTCGGCGCATTGGGAGAAGACTGAAAATGCGGTCCTCAGAAAACGCATTGCGATTCCCCTTGGACCATGCAAAAGTGCCCCCAAAGGAAGGCTTTGGGTACAACTGGACTCCCCAGGGGAGCCTTAACGCAGCCCCACATGCAACTGGACCCTCCGTATTCGCTCTTTCACCGCAAGCCTAAATATAGCACTAGCACGCCTGGCAGTCGACTGAAAGCTCGGGCCACAGAAAATGTGTTACGAGCCCCATTCGCCCATCCAAAAGTGCCCCCAGAGGAAGGCTTTGGGTACATCTGAACTCACCAGGGGAGCCTTTACGCAGCCCCACATGCAACTGGACCCTCCGGGTTCGCTCTTTACAGCAACCCTAAATATAACCCTAGCCAGCATGGCAGAAGACTGAAAACTCGGGCCACAGAAAAAGCGTTTCAAGCCCCATTCACCCATCCAGAAGTGCCCCCAAAGGAAGGCTTTGGGTACAACTGAACTCCCCAGGGGAGCCTTTATGCAGCCCCACATGCAACTGGACCCTCCGGGTTCACTCTTTCACCGCAAGCCTAAATATAGCCCTGGCCCGCCTGGCAGTCGACTGAAAACTCGGGCCCCAGAAAATGCGTTAAAAGCCTAAATCGCCCATCCAAAAGTGCCCCCAGAGGAAGGCTTTGGGTACAACTGAACTCCCCAGGGGAGCCTTTATGCAGCACCACATGCAACTGGACCCTCCTTGTTCACTGTTTACGAGCAACCCTAAATATACCCCTAGCCACCATGGCAGAAGACTGAAAACTGGGGCCACAGAAAAAGCGTTTCAAGCCCCATTCACCCATCCAGAAGTGCCCCGAAAGGAAGGCTTTGGGTACAAGTGAACTCCCCAGGGGAGCCTTTATGCAGCCCCACATGCAACTGGACCCTCCGTATTCGCTCTTTCACAGCAACCCTAAATATAACCCTGGCCCGCCTGGCAGTCGACTGAAAACTCGGGCCCCAGAAAATGTGTTAAAAGACTAATTCGCCCATCCAAAAGTGCCCCCAGAGGAAGGCTTTGGGTACAAGTGAACTCCCCAGGGGAGCCTTTATGCAGCCCCACATGCAACTGGACCCTCCGTATTCGCTCTTTCACAGCAACCCTAAATATAGCCCTGGCTCGCCTGGCAGTCGACTGAAAACTCGGGCCCCACAAAAACTGTTAAAAGCCTAATTCGTCCATCCAAAAGTACCCCCAGAGGAAGGCTTTGGGTACAAGTGAACTCCCCAGGGGAGACTTTACGCAGCCCCACATGCAACTGGACCCTCCTTGTTCACTGTTTACGAGCAACACTTAATATACCCCTAGCCACCATGGCAGAAGACTGAAAACTCGGGCTCCAGAAAATGCGTTTCAAGCCCCATTCACCCATCCAGAAGTGCCCCCAAAGGAAGGCTTAGGGTACAAGTGAACTCCCCAGGGGAGCCTTTATGCAGCCCCACATGCAACTGGACCCTCCGTATTCGCTCTTTCACCGCAAGCGTAAATATAGCACTAGCATGCCTGGCACTCGACTGAAAGCTCGGGCCACAGAAAATGTGTTACGAGCCGAATTCGCCCATCCAAAAGTGCCTCCAAAGGAAGGCTTTGGGTACATCTGAACTCACCAGGGGAGCCTTTATGCAGCCCCACATGCAACTGGACCCTCCGTGTTCGGTCTTTACAGCAACCCTAAATAAAACGCTAGCCAGCATGGCAGAAGACTGAAAACTCGGGCCACAGAAAAAGCGTTTCAAGCCCCATTCACCCATCCAGAAGTGCCCCCAAAGGAAGGCTTTGGGTACAACTGAACTCCCCAGGGGAGCCTTTATGCAGCCCCACATGCAACTGGACCCTCCGGGTTCACTCTTTCACCGCAAGCCTAAATATACCCCTAGCACGCCTGGCAGTCGACTGAAAACTCGGGCCCCAGAAAATGCATTAAAAGCCTAATTCGCCCATCCAAAAGTGCCCCCAGAGGAAGGCTTTGGGTACAACTGAACTCCCCAGGGAAGCCTTTATGCAGCCCCACATGCAACTGGACCCACCGGGTTCACTCTTTCACAGCAACCCTAAATATATCAGTGGCCCGCCTGGCAGTCGACTGAAAACTCGGTACCCAGAAAATGCGTTAAAAGCCTAATTCGCCCATCCAAAAGTGCCCCCAGAGGAAGGCTTTGGGTACAACTGAACTCCCCAGGGGAGCCTTTACGCAGCCCCACATGCAACTGGACCCTCCGGGTTCACTCTTTCACAGCAACCCTAAATATAGCCCTAGCACGCCTGGAGGTCCACTGAAAGCTCGGGCCACAGAAAATGTGTTACGAGCCCCATTCGCCCATCCAAAAGTGCCTCCAAAGGAAGGCTTTGGGTACATCTGAACTCCCCAGGGGAGCCTTTATGCAGCCCCACATGCAACTGGACCATCCGGGTTCACTCTTTCACCGCAAGCGTAAATATAGCCCTAGCATGCCTGGCAGTCGACTGAAAGCTCGGGCCACAGAAAATGTGTTACGAGCCCCATTCGCACATCCAAAAGTGCCTCCAAAGAAGGCTTTGGGTACATCTGAACTCCCCAGGGGAGCCTTTATGCAGGCCCATACGCAACTGGACCCCCCGTGTTCGCTGTTTACAAGCAACCCTAAATATAACACTAGCCAGAATGGCAGAAAACTGAAAACTCGGGCCACAGAAAAAGCGTTTCAAGCCCCATTCACCCATCCAGAAGTGCCCCTAAGGGAAGGCTTTGGGTACAAGTGAACTCCCCAGGGGAGCCTTTATGCAGCCCCACATGCAACTGGACCCTCCGGGTTCGCTCTTTCACAGCAACCCTAAATATAACCCTAGCCAGCATGGCAGAAGACTGAAAACTCGGGCCCCAGAAAAAGCGTTTCAAGCCCCATTCACCCATCCAAAAGCGCCACCAAAGGAAGGCTTTGGGTACATCTGAACTCACCAGGGGAGCCTTTATGCAGCCCCACATGCAACTGGACCCTCCGGGTTCGCTCTTTCACAGCAACCCTAAATATAACCCTAGCCAGCATGGCAGAAGACTTAAAACTCGGGCCCCAGAAAATGCGTTAAAAGCATAATTCGCCCATCCAGAAGTGCCCCCAAAGGAAGGCTTTGGGTACAATTGAACTCCCCAGGGGAGCCTTTATGCAGCCCCATATGCAACTGGACTCTCCTTGTTCACTGTTTACGTGCAACCCTAAATATACCCCTAGCCAGCATGGCAGAAGACTTAAAACTCGGGCTCCTGAAAATGCGTTTCAAGCCCCATTCACCCATCCAGAAGTGCCCCCAAAGGAAGGCTTTGGGTACAACTGAACTCCCCAGGGGAGCCTTTATGCCGGCCCATACGCAACTGGACCCCCCGTGTTCGCTGTTTACAAGCAACCCTAAATATAACACTAGCCAGCATGGCAGAAAACTGAAAACTCGGGCCACAGAAAAAGCGTTTCAAGCCCCATTCACCCATCCAGAAGTGCCCCGAGAGGAAGGCTTTGGGTACAAGTGAACTCCCCAGGGGAGCCTTTATGCAGCCCCACATGCAACTAGGTCCTAGTGCGGCTAGCACAAACGGCGCGAGGGTGCTCGGACGGACGGCTGCCGCTCCGGGACGGATAGTTGCCGAGAGAACGGAACACAGCCTCCTGCTTCGCGGCAACGCTGGCAGCCACACCGCTTGTGGCCGCACAACCCTGTCTTGCGATCACTTTCGTCGAGCCGCCCAAGGCGGGACCCGGACCCCGGTGCGGCTAGCACACACGTCGCCCAGGAGCGAAGCCCAGGGTCCACATCCGGACGCCTGCCGCTCTGGATTGTCTGAATCCCCGGTCCCCGGCACTGCGTAACTCCGAGCCGCTGAACGACAGCCTCCACTTCTCGACACGGCTGGCAGCCACAGCGCTTGTGGCCGGACAACCGTGTCGTAGGATCTCCTTCCCCGAGGCGCCCGAAATGGGATCCGGACCCCGGTGCGGCGAGCAAACACGACACCCAGAATGGAGTCAAAGGGCTCGGGAAGCCGGACCCACGCTGCCCGTGGAGGGACACTCGTGTCCTGCGATCGAAAGAGCGGAGCCGACCGAGGTCCCACCCGGACCCCAGTGCGGCTAGCACACCCGTCGCCCAGGATAGGAGCGTGGTTGTTCGGGACGGACGGCTGCCGCTCCGGAGAGGACAGAACCCCTTGGCCCCGCGACTGCCAGCCCACGAGCCGGCGGTGGACAGCCGCACGCTTCGCGGCAAGTCTGGCTCCCATGCCGCTCGTGGCCGGACAACCGTGTCATGGGATCGTTGTCCCCAGTCCGCCCGAAACGGGATTCTTACCCTTGCGCGGCTAGCATACACGTCTCCCAGGACCGGAGTCTTGGCGTTCGGGAAAGACGGCCTCCACTCCGGGACGAATAGTTGCCGAGAGAACGGAACACAGCCTCCTTCTTCGCGGCAAGACTGGCACCCAAACCGCTTGTGGCCGGTTAACCGTGTCTTGCGATCACTTTCGTCGAGCCGCCCAAGGCGGGACCCGGACCCCGGCGCGGCTAGAACACACGTCGCGCAGGACCGGAGCCTAGGGGCTCGGAAGCCGGACCCACGCAGCCCGTAGAGGGACACACGTTTCCTGCGATCGAAATAGCGGAGCCGACAGAGGTTCGACCGGGTCCTAGTGCGGCTAGCACACACATCGCCCGGGACCGGAGCGTGGCTGTTCGGGAAGGACGGCCGCCGCTCCGGACAGGACAGAAGCTTTCGTCTCGGGGACAGCCAGCCCCCGAGCCAGAGGATGACAGACTCCTGTTTCACGACACGGCTGCTACGCATGCAGCTCGTGGCCGGACCACTGTGTCGTGGGATCTCCTTCCCCGATTCGCCCAAGACAGAACGCGGACCCCAGTGCGGCTAGCACACACGTCGCCCAGGAGCGAAGCCCAGGGTCCACATCCGGACGCCTGCCGCTCTGGATTGTCTGAATCCCCGGTCCCCGGCACTGCGTAACTCCGAGCCGCTGAACGACAGCCTCCACTTCTCGACACGGCTGGCAGCCACAGCGCTCGTGGCCGGACCACTGTGTCGTGGGATCTCCTTCCCCGAGGCGCCCGAAATGGGATCCGGACCCCGGTGCGGCGAGCAAACACGACACCCAGGATGGAGTCAAAGGGCTCGGGAAGCCGGACCCACGCTGCCCGTGGAGGGACACTCGTGTCCTGCGATCGAAAGAGCGGAGCCGACCGAGGTCCCACCCGGACCCCAGTGCGGCTAGCACACCCGTCGCCCAGGATAGGAGCGTGGTTGTTCGGGACGGACGGCTGCCGCTCCGGAGAGGACAGAACCCCTTGGCCCCGCGACTGCCAGCCCACGAGCCGGTGGAGGACAGCCACACGCTTCGCCGCAAGGCTGGCAGGCACACCGCTTGCGGCGGGTCACCCGTATCTTGCGATCATTTTAGTCGAGCCGCCCAAGGCGGGACCCGGACCCCGGTGCGGCTAGCACACACGTCACCCAGGACCGAAGCCCAGGGTCCACATCCGGACGCCTGCCGCTCTGGATTGTCTGAATCCCCGGTCCCCGGCACTGCGTAACTCCGAGCCGCTGAACGACAGCCTCCACTTCTCGACACGGCTGGCAGCCACAGCGCTTGTGGCCGGACAACCGTGTCGTAGGATCTCCTTCCCCGAGGCGCCCGAAATGGGATCCGGACCCCGGTGCGGCGAGCAAACACGACACCCAGGATGAAGCCAAAGGGCTCGGGAAGCCGGACCCACGCTGCCCGTGGAGGGACACTCGTGTCCTGCGATCGAAAGAGCGGAGCCGACCGAGGTCCCACCCGGACCCCAGTGCGGCTAGCACACCCGTCGCCCAGGATAGGAGCGTGGTTGTTCGGGACGGACGGCTGCCGCTCCGGAGAGGACAGAACCCCTTGGCCCCGCGACTGCCAGCCCACGAGCCGGCGGTGGACAGCCGCACGCTTCGCGGCAAGTCTGGCTCCCATGCCGCTCGTGGCCGGACAACCGTGTCATGGGATCGTTGTCCCCAGTCCGCCCGAAACGGGATTCTTACCCTTGCGCGGCTAGCATACACGTCTCCCAGGACCGGAGTCTTGGCGTTCGGGAAAGACGGCCTCCACTCCGGGACGAATAGTTGCCGAGAGAACGGAACACAGCCTCCTTCTTCGCGGCAAGACTGGCACCCAAACCGCTTGTGGCCGGTTAACCGTGTCTTGCGATCACTTTCGTCGAGCCGCCCAAGGCGGGACCCGGACCCCGGCGCGGCTAGAACACACGTCGCGCAGGACCGGAGCCTAGGGGCTCGGAAGCCGGACCCACGCAGCCCGTAGAGGGACACACGTTTCCTGCGATCGAAATAGCGGAGCCGACAGAGGTTCGACCGGGTCCTAGTGCGGCTAGCACACACATCGCCCGGGACCGGAGCGTGGCTGTTCGGGAAGGACGGCCGCCGCTCCGGACAGGACAGAAGCTTTCGTCTCGGGGACAGCCAGCCCCCGAGCCAGAGGATGACAGACTCCTGTTTCACGACACGGCTTCTACGCATGCAGCTCGTGGCCGGACCACTGTGTCGTGGGATCTCCTTCCCCGAGGCGCCCGAAATGGGATCCGGACCCCGGTGCGGCGAGCAAACACGACACCCAGGATGGAGTCAAAGGGCTCGGGAAGCCGGACCCACGCTGCCCGTGGAGGGACACTCGTGTCCTGCGATCGAAAGAGCGGAGCCGACCGAGGTCCCACCCGGACCCCAGTGCGGCTAGCACACCCGTCGCCCAGGATAGGAGCGTGGTTGTTCGGGACGGACGGCTGCCGCTCCGGAGAGGACAGAACCCCTTGGCCCCGCGACTGCCAGCCCACGAGCCGGTGGAGGGCAGCCACACGCTTCGCGGCAAGGCTGGCAGGCACACCGCTTGTGGCCGGTTACCTGTGTCTTGCGATCACTTTCGTCGAGCCGCCCAAGGCGGGACCCGGACCCCGGTGCGGCTAGAACACACGTCGCGCAGGACCGGAGCCTAGGGGCTCGGAAGCCGGACACACGCAGCCCGTAGAGGGACACACGTTTCCTGCGATCGAAATAGCGGAGCCGACAGAGGTTCGACCGGGTCCTAGTGCGGCTAGCACACACATCGCCCGGGACCGGAGCGTGGCTGTTCGGGAAGGACGGCCGCCGCTCCGGACAGGACAGAAGCTTTCGTCTCGGGGACAGCCAGCCCCCGAGCCAGAGGATGACAGACTCCTGTTTCACGACACGGCTTCTACGCATGCAGCTCGTGGCCGGACCACTGTGTCGTGGGATCTCCTTCCCCGAGGCGCCCGAAATGGGATCCGGACCCCGGTGCGGCGAGCAAACACGACACCCAGGATGGAGTCAAAGGGCTCGGGAAGCCGGACCCACGCTGCCCGTGGAGGGACACTCGTGTCCTGCGATCGAAAGAGCGGAGCCGACCGAGGTCCCACCCGGACCCCAGTGCGGCTAGCACACCCGTCGCCCAGGATAGGAGCGTGGTTGTTCGGGACGGACGGCTGCCGCTCCGGAGAGGACCCCTTGGCCCCGCGACTGCCAGCCCACGAGCCGGTGGAGGACAGCCACACGCTTCGCGGCAAGGCTGGCAGGCACACCGCTTGCGGCGGGTCACCCGTATCTTGCGATCATTTTAGTCGAGCCGCCCAAGGCGGGACACGCACCCCGGTGCGGCTAGCACACACGTCGCCCAGGAGCGAAGCCCAGGGTCCACATCCGGACGCCTGCCGCTCTGGATTGTCTGAATCCCCGGTCCCCGGCACTGCGTAACTCCGAGCCGCTGAACGACAGCCTCCACTTCTCGACACGGCTGGCAGCCACAGCGCTTGTGGCCGGACAACCGTGTCGTAGGATCTCCTTCCCCGAGGCGCCCGAAATGGGATCCGGACCCCGGTGCGGCGAGCAAACACGACACCCAGAATGGAGTCAAAGGGCTCGGGAAGCCGGACCCACGCTGCCCGTGGAGGGACACTCGTGTCCTGCGATCGAAAGAGCGGAGCCGACCGAGGTCCCACCCGGACCCCAGTGCGGCTAGCACACCCGTCGCCCAGGATAGGAGCGTGGTTGTTCGGGACGGACGGCTGCCGCTCCGGAGAGGACAGAACCCCTTGGCCCCGCGACTGCCAGCCCACGAGCCGGCGGTGGACAGCCGCACGCTTCGCGGCAAGTCTGGCTCCCATGCCGCTCGTGGCCGGACAACCGTGTCATGGGATCGTTGTCCCCAGTCCGCCCGAAACGGGATTCTTACCCTTGCGCGGCTAGCATACACATCTCCCAGGACCGGAGTCTTGGCGTTCGGGAAAGACGGCCTCCACTCCGGGACGAATAGTTGCCGAGAGAACGGAACACAGCCTCCTTCTTCGCGGCAAGGCTGGCACCCAAACCGCTTGTGGCCGGTTAACCGTGTCTTGCGATCACTTTCGTCGAGCCGCCCAAGGCGGGACCCGGACCCCGGCGCGGCTAGAACACACGTCGCGCAGGACCGGAGCCTAGGGGCTCGGAAGCCGGACCCACGCAGCCCGTAGAGGGACACACGTTTCCTGCGATCGAAATAGCGGAGCCGACAGAGGTTCGACCGGGTCCTAGTGCGGCTAGCACACACATCGCCCGGGACCGGAGCGTGGCTGTTCGGGAAGGACGGCCGCCGCTCCGGACAGGACAGAAGCTTTCGTCTCGGGGACAGCCAGCCCCCGAGCCAGAGGATGACAGACTCCTGTTTCACGACACGGCTTCTACGCATGCAGCTCGTGGCCGGACCACTGTGTCGTGGGATCTCCTTCCCCGAGGCGCCCGAAATGGGATCCGGACCCCGGTGCGGCGAGCAAACACGACACCCAGGATGGAGTCAAAGGGCTCGGGAAGCCGGACCCACGCTGCCCGTGGAGGGACACTCGTGTCCTGCGATCGAAAGAGCGGAGCCGACCGAGGTCCCACCCGGACCCCAGTGCGGCTAGCACACCCGTCGCCCAGGATAGGAGCGTGGTTGTTCGGGACGGACGGCTGCCGCTCCGGAGAGGACAGAACCCCTTGGCCCCGCGACTGCCAGCCCACGAGCCGGTGGAGGGCAGCCACACGCTTCGCGGCAAGGCTGGCAGGCACACCGCTTGTGGCCGGTTACCTGTGTCTTGCGATCACTTTCGTCGAGCCGCCCAAGGCGGGACCCGGACCCCGGTGCGGCTAGAACACACGTCGCGCAGGACCGGAGCCTAGGGGCTCGGAAGCCGGACACACGCAGCCCGTAGAGGGACACACGTTTCCTGCGATCGAAATAGCGGAGCCGACAGAGGTTCGACCGGGTCCTAGTGCGGCTAGCACACACATCGCCCGGGACCGGAGCGTGGCTGTTCGGGAAGGACGGCCGCCGCTCCGGACAGGACAGAAGCTTTCGTCTCGGGGACAGCCAGCCCCCGAGCCAGAGGATGACAGACTCCTGTTTCACGACACGGCTTCTACGCATGCAGCTCGTGGCCGGACCACTGTGTCGTGGGATCTCCTTCCCCGAGGCGCCCGAAATGGGATCCGGACCCCGGTGCGGCGAGCAAACACGACACCCAGGATGGAGTCAAAGGGCTCGGGAAGCCGGACCCACGCTGCCCGTGGAGGGACACTCGTGTCCTGCGATCGAAAGAGCGGAGCCGACCGAGGTCCCACCCGGACCCCAGTGCGGCTAGCACACCCGTCGCCCAGGATAGGAGCGTGGTTGTTCGGGACGGACGGCTGCCGCTCCGGAGAGGACAGAACCCCTTGGCCCCGCGACTGCCAGCCCACGAGCCGGTGGAGGACAGCCACACGCTTCGCCGCAAGGCTGGCAGGCACACCGCTTGCGGCGGGTCACCCGTATCTTGCGATCATTTTAGTCGAGCCGCCCAAGGCGGGACCCGGACCCCGGTGCGGCTAGCACACACGTCACCCAGGACCGAAGCCCAGGGTCCACATCCGGACGCCTGCCGCTCTGGATTGTCTGAATCCCCGGTCCCCGGCACTGCGTAACTCCGAGCCGCTGAACGACAGCCTCCACTTCTCGACACGGCTGGCAGCCACAGCGCTTGTGGCCGGACAACCGTGTCGTAGGATCTCCTTCCCCGAGGCGCCCGAAATGGGATCCGGACCCCGGTGCGGCGAGCAAACACGACACCCAGGATGAAGCCAAAGGGCTCGGGAAGCCGGACCCACGCTGCCCGTGGAGGGACACTCGTGTCCTGCGATCGAAAGAGCGGAGCCGACCGAGGTCCCACCCGGACCCCAGTGCGGCTAGCACACCCGTCGCCCAGGATAGGAGCGTGGTTGTTCGGGACGGACGGCTGCCGCTCCGGAGAGGACAGAACCCCTTGGCCCCGCGACTGCCAGCCCACGAGCCGGCGGTGGACAGCCGCACGCTTCGCGGCAAGTCTGGCTCCCATGCCGCTCGTGGCCGGACAACCGTGTCATGGGATCGTTGTCCCCAGTCCGCCCGAAACGGGATTCTTACCCTTGCGCGGCTAGCATACACGTCTCCCAGGACCGGAGTCTTGGCGTTCGGGAAAGACGGCCTCCACTCCGGGACGAATAGTTGCCGAGAGAACGGAACACAGCCTCCTTCTTCGCGGCAAGACTGGCACCCAAACCGCTTGTGGCCGGTTAACCGTGTCTTGCGATCACTTTCGTCGAGCCGCCCAAGGCGGGACCCGGACCCCGGCGCGGCTAGAACACACGTCGCGCAGGACCGGAGCCTAGGGGCTCGGAAGCCGGACCCACGCAGCCCGTAGAGGGACACACGTTTCCTGCGATCGAAATAGCGGAGCCGACAGAGGTTCGACCGGGTCCTAGTGCGGCTAGCACACACATCGCCCGGGACCGGAGCGTGGCTGTTCGGGAAGGACGGCCGCCGCTCCGGACAGGACAGAAGCTTTCGTCTCGGGGACAGCCAGCCCCCGAGCCAGAGGATGACAGACTCCTGTTTCACGACACGGCTTCTACGCATGCAGCTCGTGGCCGGACCACTGTGTCGTGGGATCTCCTTCCCCGAGGCGCCCGAAATGGGATCCGGACCCCGGTGCGGCGAGCAAACACGACACCCAGGATGGAGTCAAAGGGCTCGGGAAGCCGGACCCACGCTGCCCGTGGAGGGACACTCGTGTCCTGCGATCGAAAGAGCGGAGCCGACCGAGGTCCCACCCGGACCCCAGTGCGGCTAGCACACCCGTCGCCCAGGATAGGAGCGTGGTTGTTCGGGACGGACGGCTGCCGCTCCGGAGAGGACAGAACCCCTTGGCCCCGCGACTGCCAGCCCACGAGCCGGTGGAGGGCAGCCACACGCTTCGCGGCAAGGCTGGCAGGCACACCGCTTGTGGCCGGTTACCTGTGTCTTGCGATCACTTTCGTCGAGCCGCCCAAGGCGGGACCCGGACCCCGGTGCGGCTAGAACACACGTCGCGCAGGACCGGAGCCTAGGGGCTCGGAAGCCGGACACACGCAGCCCGTAGAGGGACACACGTTTCCTGCGATCGAAATAGCGGAGCCGACAGAGGTTCGACCGGGTCCTAGTGCGGCTAGCACACACATCGCCCGGGACCGGAGCGTGGCTGTTCGGGAAGGACGGCCGCCGCTCCGGACAGGACAGAAGCTTTCGTCTCGGGGACAGCCAGCCCCCGAGCCAGAGGATGACAGACTCCTGTTTCACGACACGGCTTCTACGCATGCAGCTCGTGGCCGGACCACTGTGTCGTGGGATCTCCTTCCCCGAGGCGCCCGAAATGGGATCCGGACCCCGGTGCGGCGAGCAAACACGACACCCAGGATGGAGTCAAAGGGCTCGGGAAGCCGGACCCACGCTGCCCGTGGAGGGACACTCGTGTCCTGCGATCGAAAGAGCGGAGCCGACCGAGGTCCCACCCGGACCCCAGTGCGGCTAGCACACCCGTCGCCCAGGATAGGAGCGTGGTTGTTCGGGACGGACGGCTGCCGCTCCGGAGAGGACCCCTTGGCCCCGCGACTGCCAGCCCACGAGCCGGTGGAGGACAGCCACACGCTTCGCGGCAAGGCTGGCAGGCACACCGCTTGCGGCGGGTCACCCGTATCTTGCGATCATTTTAGTCGAGCCGCCCAAGGCGGGACACGCACCCCGGTGCGGCTAGCACACACGTCGCCCAGGAGCGAAGCCCAGGGTCCACATCCGGACGCCTGCCGCTCTGGATTGTCTGAATCCCCGGTCCCCGGCACTGCGTAACTCCGAGCCGCTGAACGACAGCCTCCACTTCTCGACACGGCTGGCAGCCACAGCGCTTGTGGCCGGACAACCGTGTCGTAGGATCTCCTTCCCCGAGGCGCCCGAAATGGGATCCGGACCCCGGTGCGGCGAGCAAACACGACACCCAGAATGGAGTCAAAGGGCTCGGGAAGCCGGACCCACGCTGCCCGTGGAGGGACACTCGTGTCCTGCGATCGAAAGAGCGGAGCCGACCGAGGTCCCACCCGGACCCCAGTGCGGCTAGCACACCCGTCGCCCAGGATAGGAGCGTGGTTGTTCGGGACGGACGGCTGCCGCTCCGGAGAGGACAGAACCCCTTGGCCCCGCGACTGCCAGCCCACGAGCCGGCGGTGGACAGCCGCACGCTTCGCGGCAAGTCTGGCTCCCATGCCGCTCGTGGCCGGACAACCGTGTCATGGGATCGTTGTCCCCAGTCCGCCCGAAACGGGATTCTTACCCTTGCGCGGCTAGCATACACATCTCCCAGGACCGGAGTCTTGGCGTTCGGGAAAGACGGCCTCCACTCCGGGACGAATAGTTGCCGAGAGAACGGAACACAGCCTCCTTCTTCGCGGCAAGGCTGGCACCCAAACCGCTTGTGGCCGGTTAACCGTGTCTTGCGATCACTTTCGTCGAGCCGCCCAAGGCGGGACCCGGACCCCGGCGCGGCTAGAACACACGTCGCGCAGGACCGGAGCCTAGGGGCTCGGAAGCCGGACCCACGCAGCCCGTAGAGGGACACACGTTTCCTGCGATCGAAATAGCGGAGCCGACAGAGGTTCGACCGGGTCCTAGTGCGGCTAGCACACACATCGCCCGGGACCGGAGCGTGGCTGTTCGGGAAGGACGGCCGCCGCTCCGGACAGGACAGAAGCTTTCGTCTCGGGGACAGCCAGCCCCCGAGCCAGAGGATGACAGACTCCTGTTTCACGACACGGCTTCTACGCATGCAGCTCGTGGCCGGACCACTGTGTCGTGGGATCTCCTTCCCCGAGGCGCCCGAAATGGGATCCGGACCCCGGTGCGGCGAGCAAACACGACACCCAGGATGGAGTCAAAGGGCTCGGGAAGCCGGACCCACGCTGCCCGTGGAGGGACACTCGTGTCCTGCGATCGAAAGAGCGGAGCCGACCGAGGTCCCACCCGGACCCCAGTGCGGCTAGCACACCCGTCGCCCAGGATAGGAGCGTGGTTGTTCGGGACGGACGGCTGCCGCTCCGGAGAGGACAGAACCCCTTGGCCCCGCGACTGCCAGCCCACGAGCCGGTGGAGGGCAGCCACACGCTTCGCGGCAAGGCTGGCAGGCACACCGCTTGTGGCCGGTTACCTGTGTCTTGCGATCACTTTCGTCGAGCCGCCCAAGGCGGGACCCGGACCCCGGTGCGGCTAGAACACACGTCGCGCAGGACCGGAGCCTAGGGGCTCGGAAGCCGGACACACGCAGCCCGTAGAGGGACACACGTTTCCTGCGATCGAAATAGCGGAGCCGACAGAGGTTCGACCGGGTCCTAGTGCGGCTAGCACACACATCGCCCGGGACCGGAGCGTGGCTGTTCGGGAAGGACGGCCGCCGCTCCGGACAGGACAGAAGCTTTCGTCTCGGGGACAGCCAGCCCCCGAGCCAGAGGATGACAGACTCCTGTTTCACGACACGGCTTCTACGCATGCAGCTCGTGGCCGGACCACTGTGTCGTGGGATCTCCTTCCCCGAGGCGCCCGAAATGGGATCCGGACCCCGGTGCGGCGAGCAAACACGACACCCAGGATGGAGTCAAAGGGCTCGGGAAGCCGGACCCACGCTGCCCGTGGAGGGACACTCGTGTCCTGCGATCGAAAGAGCGGAGCCGACCGAGGTCCCACCCGGACCCCAGTGCGGCTAGCACACCCGTCGCCCAGGATAGGAGCGTGGTTGTTCGGGACGGACGGCTGCCGCTCCGGAGAGGACCCCTTGGCCCCGCGACTGCCAGCCCACGAGCCGGTGGAGGACAGCCACACGCTTCGCGGCAAGGCTGGCAGGCACACCGCTTGCGGCGGGTCACCCGTATCTTGCGATCATTTTAGTCGAGCCGCCCAAGGCGGGACACGCACCCCGGTGCGGCTAGCACACACGTCGCCCAGGAGCGAAGCCCAGGGTCCACATCCGGACGCCTGCCGCTCTGGATTGTCTGAATCCCCGGTCCCCGGCACTGCGTAACTCCGAGCCGCTGAACGACAGCCTCCACTTCTCGACACGGCTGGCAGCCACAGCGCTTGTGGCCGGACAACCGTGTCGTAGGATCTCCTTCCCCGAGGCGCCCGAAATGGGATCCGGACCCCGGTGCGGCGAGCAAACACGACACCCAGAATGGAGTCAAAGGGCTCGGGAAGCCGGACCCACGCTGCCCGTGGAGGGACACTCGTGTCCTGCGATCGAAAGAGCGGAGCCGACCGAGGTCCCACCCGGACCCCAGTGCGGCTAGCACACCCGTCGCCCAGGATAGGAGCGTGGTTGTTCGGGACGGACGGCTGCCGCTCCGGAGAGGACAGAACCCCTTGGCCCCGCGACTGCCAGCCCACGAGCCGGCGGTGGACAGCCGCACGCTTCGCGGCAAGTCTGGCTCCCATGCCGCTCGTGGCCGGACAACCGTGTCATGGGATCGTTGTCCCCAGTCCGCCCGAAACGGGATTCTTACCCTTGCGCGGCTAGCATACACATCTCCCAGGACCGGAGTCTTGGCGTTCGGGAAAGACGGCCTCCACTCCGGGACGAATAGTTGCCGAGAGAACGGAACACAGCCTCCTTCTTCGCGGCAAGGCTGGCACCCAAACCGCTTGTGGCCGGTTAACCGTGTCTTGCGATCACTTTCGTCGAGCCGCCCAAGGCGGGACCCGGACCCCGGCGCGGCTAGAACACACGTCGCGCAGGACCGGAGCCTAGGGGCTCGGGAAGCCGGACCCACGCAGCCCGTAGAGGGACACACGTTTCCTGCGATCGAAATAGCGGAGCCGACAGAGGTTCGACCGGGTCCTAGTGCAGCTAACGCACACATCGCCCGGGACCGGAGCGTGGCTGTTCGGGAAGGACGGCCGCCGCTCCGGACAGGACAGAAGCTTTCGTCTCGGGGACAACCAGCCCCCGAGCCAGAGGATGACAGCCTCTTGTTTCACGACACGGCTGCTACGCATGCAGCTCGTGGCCGGACCACTGTGTCGTGGGATCTCCTTCCCCGATTCGCCCAAGACAGAACCCGGACCCCAGTGCGGCTAGCACACACGTCGCCCAGGATAGGAGCGTGGGTGTTCGGGACGGACGGCTGCCGCTCCGGAGAGGACAGAACCCCATGTCCCCGCGACTGCCAGCCCACGAGCCGGCGGAGGACAGCCACACGCTTCGCGGCAAGGCTGGCAGGCACACCGCTTGTGGCGGGTCACCCGTATCTTGCAATCATTTTAGTCGAGCCGCCCAAGGCGGGACCCGGACCCCGGTGCGGCTAGCACACACGTCGCGCAGGACTGGACCCTGGGGCTCGGGAAGCCGGACACACGCAGCCCGTAGAGGGACACACATTTCCTGCGATCGAAATAGCGGAGCCGACAGAGGTTCGACCGGGTCCTAGTGCGGCTAGCACACACATCGCCCGGGACCGGAGCGTGGCTGTTCGGGAAGGACGGCCGCCGCTCCGGACAGGACAGAAGCTTTCGTCTCGGGGACAGCCAGCCCCCGAGCCAGAGGATGACAGACTCCTGTTTCACGACACGGCTTCTACGCATGCAGCTCGTGGCCGGACCACTGTGTCGTGGGATCTCCTTCCCCGAGGCGCCCGAAATGGGATCCGGACCCCGGTGCGGCGAGCAAACACGACACCCAGGATGGAGTCAAAGGGCTCGGGAAGCCGGACCCACGCTGCCCGTGGAGGGACACTCGTGTCCTGCGATCGAAAGAGCGGAGCCGACCGAGGTCCCACCCGGACCCCAGTGCGGCTAGCACACCCGTCGCCCAGGATAGGAGCGTGGTTGTTCGGGACGGACGGCTGCCGCTCCGGAGAGGACAGAACCCCTTGGACCCGCGACTGCCAGCCCACGAGCCGGTGGAGGGCAGCCACACGCTTCGCGGCAAGGCTGGCAGGCACACCGCTTGTGGCCGGTTACCTGTGTCTTGCGATCACTTTCGTCGAGCCGCCCAAGGCGGGACCCGGACCCCGGCGCGGCTAGAACACACGTCGCGCAGGACCGGAGCCTAGGGGCTCGGAAGCCGGACCCACGCAGCCCGTAGAGGGACACACGTTTCCTGCGATCGAAATAGCGGAGCCGACAGAGGTTCGACCGGGTCCTAGTGCGGCTAGCACACACATCGCCCGGGACCGGAGCGTGGCTGTTCGGGAAGGACGGCCGCCGCTCCGGACAGGACAGAAGCTTTCGTCTCGGGGACAGCCAGCCCCCGAGCCAGAGGATGACAGACTCCTGTTTCACGACACGGCTTCTACGCATGCAGCTCGTGGCCGGACCACTGTGTCGTGGGATCTCCTTCCCCGAGGCGCCCGAAATGGGATCCGGACCCCGGTGCGGCGAGCAAACACGACACCCAGGATGGAGTCAAAGGGCTCGGGAAGCCGGACCCACGCTGCCCGTGGAGGGACACTCGTGTCCTGCGATCGAAAGAGCGGAGCCGACCGAGGTCCCACCCGGACCCCAGTGCGGCTAGCACACCCGTCGCCCAGGATAGGAGCGTGGTTGTTCGGGACGGACGG
This sequence comes from Anas acuta, assembly GCF_963932015.1. Classification (NCBI taxonomy): domain Eukaryota; kingdom Metazoa; phylum Chordata; class Aves; order Anseriformes; family Anatidae; genus Anas; species Anas acuta. The sequence goes on from NC_088997.1 coordinate 12,267,093, forward strand.
CTGCCGCTCCGGAGAGAACCCCTTGGCCCCGCGACTGCCAGCCCACGAGCCGGTGGAGGACAGCCACACGCTTCGCCGCAAGGCTGGCAGGCACACCGCTTGCGGCGGGTCACCCGTATCTTGCGATCATTTTAGTCGAGCCGCCCAAGGCGGGACCCGGACCCCGGTGCGGCTAGCACACACGTCGCCCAGGACCGAAGCCCAGGGTCCACATCCGGACGCCTGCCGCTCTGGATTGTCTGAATCCCCGGTCCCCGGCACTGCGTAACTCCGAGCCGCTGAACGACAGCCTCCACTTCTCGACACGGCTGGCAGCCACAGCGCTTGTGGCCGGACAACCGTGTCGTAGGATCTCCTTCCCCGAGGCGCCCGAAATGGGATCCGGACCCCGGTGCGGCGAGCAAACACGACACCCAGGATGAAGCCAAAGGGCTCGGGAAGCCGGACCCACGCTGCCCGTGGAGGGACACTCGTGTCCTGCGATCGAAAGAGCGGAGCCGACCGAGGTCCCACCCGGACCCCAGTGCGGCTAGCACACCCGTCGCCCAGGATAGGAGCGTGGTTGTTCGGGACGGACGGCTGCCGCTCCGGAGAGGACAGAACCCCTTGGCCCCGCGACTGCCAGCCCACGAGCCGGCGGTGGACAGCCGCACGCTTCGCGGCAAGTCTGGCTCCCATGCCGCTCGTGGCCGGACAACCGTGTCATGGGATCGTTGTCCCCAGTCCGCCCGAAACGGGATTCTTACCCTTGCGCGGCTAGCATACACGTCTCCCAGGACCGGAGTCTTGGCGTTCGGGAAAGACGGCCTCCACTCCGGGACGAATAGTTGCCGAGAGAACGGAACACAGCCTCCTTCTTCGCGGCAAGACTGGCACCCAAACCGCTTGTGGCCGGTTAACCGTGTCTTGCGATCACTTTCGTCGAGCCGCCCAAGGCGGGACCCGGACCCCGGTGCGGCTAGAACACACGTCGCGCAGGACCGGAGCCTAGGGGCTCGGAAGCCGGACCCACGCAGCCCGTAGAGGGACACACGTTTCCTGCGATCGAAATAGCGGAGCCGACAGAGGTTCGACCGGGTCCTAGTGCGGCTAGCACACACATCGCCCGGGACCGGAGCGTGGCTGTTCGGGAAGGACGGCCGCCGCTCCGGACAGGACAGAAGCTTTCGTCTCGGGGACAGCCAGCCCCCGAGCCAGAGGATGACAGACTCCTGTTTCACGACACGGCTTCTACGCATGCAGCTCGTGGCCGGACCACTGTGTCGTGGGATCTCCTTCCCCGAGGCGCCCGAAATGGGATCCGGACCCCGGTGCGGCGAGCAAACACGACACCCAGGATGGAGTCAAAGGGCTCGGGAAGCCGGACCCACGCTGCCCGTGGAGGGACACTCGTGTCCTGCGATCGAAAGAGCGGAGCCGACCGAGGTCCCACCCGGACCCCAGTGCGGCTAGCACACCCGTCGCCCAGGATAGGAGCGTGGTTGTTCGGGACGGACGGCTGCCGCTCCGGAGAGGACAGAACCCCTTGGACCCGCGACTGCCAGCCCACGAGCCGGTGGAGGGCAGCCACACGCTTCGCGGCAAGGCTGGCAGGCACACCGCTTGTGGCCGGTTACCTGTGTCTTGCGATCACTTTCGTCGAGCCGCCCAAGGCGGGACCCGGACCCCGGCGCGGCTAGAACACACGTCGCGCAGGACCGGAGCCTAGGGGCTCGGAAGCCGGACCCACGCAGCCCGTAGAGGGACACACGTTTCCTGCGATCGAAATAGCGGAGCCGACAGAGGTTCGACCGGGTCCTAGTGCGGCTAGCACACACATCGCCCGGGACCGGAGCGTGGCTGTTCGGGAAGGACGGCCGCCGCTCCGGACAGGACAGAAGCTTTCGTCTCGGGGACAGCCAGCCCCCGAGCCAGAGGATGACAGACTCCTGTTTCACGACACGGCTTCTACGCATGCAGCTCGTGGCCGGACCACTGTGTCGTGGGATCTCCTTCCCCGAGGCGCCCGAAATGGGATCCGGACCCCGGTGCGGCGAGCAAACACGACACCCAGGATGGAGTCAAAGGGCTCGGGAAGCCGGACCCACGCTGCCCGTGGAGGGACACTCGTGTCCTGCGATCGAAAGAGCGGAGCCGACCGAGGTCCCACCCGGACCCCAGTGCGGCTAGCACACCCGTCGCCCAGGATAGGAGCGTGGTTGTTCGGGACGGACGGCTGCCGCTCCGGAGAGAACCCCTTGGCCCCGCGACTGCCAGCCCACGAGCCGGTGGAGGACAGCCACACGCTTCGCCGCAAGGCTGGCAGGCACACCGCTTGCGGCGGGTCACCCGTATCTTGCGATCATTTTAGTCGAGCCGCCCAAGGCGGGACCCGGACCCCGGTGCGGCTAGCACACACGTCGCCCAGGACCGAAGCCCAGGGTCCACATCCGGACGCCTGCCGCTCTGGATTGTCTGAATCCCCGGTCCCCGGCACTGCGTAACTCCGAGCCGCTGAACGACAGCCTCCACTTCTCGACACGGCTGGCAGCCACAGCGCTTGTGGCCGGACAACCGTGTCGTAGGATCTCCTTCCCCGAGGCGCCCGAAATGGGATCCGGACCCCGGTGCGGCGAGCAAACACGACACCCAGGATGAAGCCAAAGGGCTCGGGAAGCCGGACCCACGCTGCCCGTGGAGGGACACTCGTGTCCTGCGATCGAAAGAGCGGAGCCGACCGAGGTCCCACCCGGACCCCAGTGCGGCTAGCACACCCGTCGCCCAGGATAGGAGCGTGGTTGTTCGGGACGGACGGCTGCCGCTCCGGAGAGGACAGAACCCCTTGGCCCCGCGACTGCCAGCCCACGAGCCGGCGGTGGACAGCCGCACGCTTCGCGGCAAGTCTGGCTCCCATGCCGCTCGTGGCCGGACAACCGTGTCATGGGATCGTTGTCCCCAGTCCGCCCGAAACGGGATTCTTACCCTTGCGCGGCTAGCATACACGTCTCCCAGGACCGGAGTCTTGGCGTTCGGGAAAGACGGCCTCCACTCCGGGACGAATAGTTGCCGAGAGAACGGAACACAGCCTCCTTCTTCGCGGCAAGACTGGCACCCAAACCGCTTGTGGCCGGTTAACCGTGTCTTGCGATCACTTTCGTCGAGCCGCCCAAGGCGGGACCCGGACCCCGGTGCGGCTAGAACACACGTCGCGCAGGACCGGAGCCTAGGGGCTCGGAAGCCGGACCCACGCAGCCCGTAGAGGGACACACGTTTCCTGCGATCGAAATAGCGGAGCCGACAGAGGTTCGACCGGGTCCTAGTGCGGCTAGCACACACATCGCCCGGGACCGGAGCGTGGCTGTTCGGGAAGGACGGCCGCCGCTCCGGACAGGACAGAAGCTTTCGTCTCGGGGACAGCCAGCCCCCGAGCCAGAGGATGACAGACTCCTGTTTCACGACACGGCTTCTACGCATGCAGCTCGTGGCCGGACCACTGTGTCGTGGGATCTCCTTCCCCGAGGCGCCCGAAATGGGATCCGGACCCCGGTGCGGCGAGCAAACACGACACCCAGGATGGAGTCAAAGGGCTCGGGAAGCCGGACCCACGCTGCCCGTGGAGGGACACTCGTGTCCTGCGATCGAAAGAGCGGAGCCGACCGAGGTCCCACCCGGACCCCAGTGCGGCTAGCACACCCGTCGCCCAGGATAGGAGCGTGGTTGTTCGGGACGGACGGCTGCCGCTCCGGAGAGGACAGAACCCCTTGGACCCGCGACTGCCAGCCCACGAGCCGGTGGAGGGCAGCCACACGCTTCGCGGCAAGGCTGGCAGGCACACCGCTTGTGGCCGGTTACCTGTGTCTTGCGATCACTTTCGTCGAGCCGCCCAAGGCGGGACCCGGACCCCGGCGCGGCTAGAACACACGTCGCGCAGGACCGGAGCCTAGGGGCTCGGAAGCCGGACCCACGCAGCCCGTAGAGGGACACACGTTTCCTGCGATCGAAATAGCGGAGCCGACAGAGGTTCGACCGGGTCCTAGTGCGGCTAGCACACACATCGCCCGGGACCGGAGCGTGGCTGTTCGGGAAGGACGGCCGCCGCTCCGGACAGGACAGAAGCTTTCGTCTCGGGGACAGCCAGCCCCCGAGCCAGAGGATGACAGACTCCTGTTTCACGACACGGCTTCTACGCATGCAGCTCGTGGCCGGACCACTGTGTCGTGGGATCTCCTTCCCCGAGGCGCCCGAAATGGGATCCGGACCCCGGTGCGGCGAGCAAACACGACACCCAGGATGGAGTCAAAGGGCTCGGGAAGCCGGACCCACGCTGCCCGTGGAGGGACACTCGTGTCCTGCGATCGAAAGAGCGGAGCCGACCGAGGTCCCACCCGGACCCCAGTGCGGCTAGCACACCCGTCGCCCAGGATAGGAGCGTGGTTGTTCGGGACGGACGGCTGCCGCTCCGGAGAGAACCCCTTGGCCCCGCGACTGCCAGCCCACGAGCCGGTGGAGGACAGCCACACGCTTCGCCGCAAGGCTGGCAGGCACACCGCTTGCGGCGGGTCACCCGTATCTTGCGATCATTTTAGTCGAGCCGCCCAAGGCGGGACCCGGACCCCGGTGCGGCTAGCACACACGTCGCCCAGGACCGAAGCCCAGGGTCCACATCCGGACGCCTGCCGCTCTGGATTGTCTGAATCCCCGGTCCCCGGCACTGCGTAACTCCGAGCCGCTGAACGACAGCCTCCACTTCTCGACACGGCTGGCAGCCACAGCGCTTGTGGCCGGACAACCGTGTCGTAGGATCTCCTTCCCCGAGGCGCCCGAAATGGGATCCGGACCCCGGTGCGGCGAGCAAACACGACACCCAGGATGAAGCCAAAGGGCTCGGGAAGCCGGACCCACGCTGCCCATGGAGGGACACTCGTGTCCTGCGATCGAAAGAGCGGAGCCGACCGAGGTCCCACCCGGACCCCAGTGCGGCTAGCACACCCGTCGCCCAGGATAGGAGCGTGGTTGTTCGGGACGGACGGCTGCCGCTCCGGAGAGGACAGAACCCCTTGGCCCCGCGACTGCCAGCCCACGAGCCGGCGGTGGACAGCCGCACGCTTCGCGGCAAGTCTGGCTCCCATGCCGCTCGTGGCCGGACAACCGTGTCATGGGATCGTTGTCCCCAGTCCGCCCGAAACGGGATTCTTACCCTTGCGCGGCTAGCATACACGTCTCCCAGGACCGGAGTCTTGGCGTTCGGGAAAGACGGCCTCCACTCCGGGACGAATAGTTGCCGAGAGAACGGAACACAGCCTCCTTCTTCGCGGCAAGACTGGCACCCAAACCGCTTGTGGCCGGTTAACCGTGTCTTGCGATCACTTTCGTCGAGCCGCCCAAGGCGGGACCCGGACCCCGGCGCGGCTAGAACACACGTCGCGCAGGACCGGAGCCTAGGGGCTCGGGAAGCCGGACCCACGCAGCCCGTAGAGGGACACACGTTTCCTGCGATCGAAATAGCGGAGCCGACAGAGGTTCGACCGGGTCCTAGTGCAGCTAACGCACACATCGCCCGGGACCGGAGCGTGGCTGTTCGGGAAGGACGGCCGCCGCTCCGGACAGGACAGAAGCTTTCGTCTCGGGGACAACCAGCCCCCGAGCCAGAGGATGACAGCCTCTTGTTTCACGACACGGCTGCTACGCATGCAGCTCGTGGCCGGACCACTGTGTCGTGGGATCTCCTTCCCCGATTCGCCCAAGACAGAACCCGGACCCCAGTGCGGCTAGCACACACGTCGCCCAGGATAGGAGCGTGGGTGTTCGGGACGGACGGCTGCCGCTCCGTAGAGGACAGAACCCCATGTCCCCGCGACTGCCAGCCCACGAGCCGGCGGAGGACAGCCACACGCTTCGCGGCAAGGCTGGCAGGCACACCGCTTGTGGCGGGTCACCCGTATCTTGCGATCATTTTAGTCGAGCCGCCCAAGGCGGGACCCGGACCCCGGTGCGGCTAGCACACACGTCGCGCAGGACTGGACCCTGGGGCTCGGGAAGCCGGACACACGCAGCCCGTAGAGGGACACACGTTTCCTGCGATCGAAATAGCGGAGCCGACAGAGGTTCGACCGGGTCCTAGTGCGGCTAGCACACACATCGCCCGGGACCGGAGCGTGGCTGTTCGGGAAGGACGGCCGCCGCTCCGGACAGGACAGAAGCTTTCGTCTCGGGGACAGCCAGCCCCCGAGCCAGAGGATGACAGACTCCTGTTTCACGACACGGCTTCTACGCATGCAGCTCGTGGCCGGACCACTGTGTCGTGGGATCTCCTTCCCCGAGGCGCCCGAAATGGGATCCGGACCCCGGTGCGGCGAGCAAACACGACACCCAGGATGGAGTCAAAGGGCTCGGGAAGCCGGACCCACGCTGCCCGTGGAGGGACACTCGTGTCCTGCGATCGAAAGAGCGGAGCCGACCGAGGTCCCACCCGGACCCCAGTGCGGCTAGCACACCCGTCGCCCAGGATAGGAGCGTGGTTGTTCGGGACGGACGGCTGCCGCTCCGGAGAGGACAGAACCCCTTGGACCCGCGACTGCCAGCCCACGAGCCGGTGGAGGGCAGCCACACGCTTCGCGGCAAGGCTGGCAGGCACACCGCTTGTGGCCGGTTACCTGTGTCTTGCGATCACTTTCGTCGAGCCGCCCAAGGCGGGACCCGGACCCCGGCGCGGCTAGAACACACGTCGCGCAGGACCGGAGCCTAGGGGCTCGGAAGCCGGACCCACGCAGCCCGTAGAGGGACACACGTTTCCTGCGATCGAAATAGCGGAGCCGACAGAGGTTCGACCGGGTCCTAGTGCGGCTAGCACACACATCGCCCGGGACCGGAGCGTGGCTGTTCGGGAAGGACGGCCGCCGCTCCGGACAGGACAGAAGCTTTCGTCTCGGGGACAGCCAGCCCCCGAGCCAGAGGATGACAGACTCCTGTTTCACGACACGGCTTCTACGCATGCAGCTCGTGGCCGGACCACTGTGTCGTGGGATCTCCTTCCCCGAGGCGCCCGAAATGGGATCCGGACCCCGGTGCGGCGAGCAAACACGACACCCAGGATGGAGTCAAAGGGCTCGGGAAGCCGGACCCACGCTGCCCGTGGAGGGACACTCGTGTCCTGCGATCGAAAGAGCGGAGCCGACCGAGGTCCCACCCGGACCCCAGTGCGGCTAGCACACCCGTCGCCCAGGATAGGAGCGTGGTTGTTCGGGACGGACGGCTGCCGCTCCGGAGAGAACCCCTTGGCCCCGCGACTGCCAGCCCACGAGCCGGTGGAGGACAGCCACACGCTTCGCCGCAAGGCTGGCAGGCACACCGCTTGCGGCGGGTCACCCGTATCTTGCGATCATTTTAGTCGAGCCGCCCAAGGCGGGACCCGGACCCCGGTGCGGCTAGCACACACGTCGCCCAGGACCGAAGCCCAGGGTCCACATCCGGACGCCTGCCGCTCTGGATTGTCTGAATCCCCGGTCCCCGGCACTGCGTAACTCCGAGCCGCTGAACGACAGCCTCCACTTCTCGACACGGCTGGCAGCCACAGCGCTTGTGGCCGGACAACCGTGTCGTAGGATCTCCTTCCCCGAGGCGCCCGAAATGGGATCCGGACCCCGGTGCGGCGAGCAAACACGACACCCAGGATGAAGCCAAAGGGCTCGGGAAGCCGGACCCACGCTGCCCATGGAGGGACACTCGTGTCCTGCGATCGAAAGAGCGGAGCCGACCGAGGTCCCACCCGGACCCCAGTGCGGCTAGCACACCCGTCGCCCAGGATAGGAGCGTGGTTGTTCGGGACGGACGGCTGCCGCTCCGGAGAGGACAGAACCCCTTGGCCCCGCGACTGCCAGCCCACGAGCCGGCGGTGGACAGCCGCACGCTTCGCGGCAAGTCTGGCTCCCATGCCGCTCGTGGCCGGACAACCGTGTCATGGGATCGTTGTCCCCAGTCCGCCCGAAACGGGATTCTTACCCTTGCGCGGCTAGCATACACGTCTCCCAGGACCGGAGTCTTGGCGTTCGGGAAAGACGGCCTCCACTCCGGGACGAATAGTTGCCGAGAGAACGGAACACAGCCTCCTTCTTCGCGGCAAGACTGGCACCCAAACCGCTTGTGGCCGGTTAACCGTGTCTTGCGATCACTTTCGTCGAGCCGCCCAAGGCGGGACCCGGACCCCGGTGCGGCTAGAACACACGTCGCGCAGGACCGGAGCCTAGGGGCTCGGAAGCCGGACCCACGCAGCCCGTAGAGGGACACACGTTTCCTGCGATCGAAATAGCGGAGCCGACAGAGGTTCGACCGGGTCCTAGTGCGGCTAGCACACACATCGCCCGGGACCGGAGCGTGGCTGTTCGGGAAGGACGGCCGCCGCTCCGCACAGGACAGAAGCTTTCGTCTCGGGGACAGCCAGCCCCCGAGCCAGAGGATGACAGACTCCTGTTTCACGACACGGCTTCTACGCATGCAGCTCGTGGCCGGACCACTGTGTCGTGGGATCTCCTTCCCCGAGGCGCCCGAAATGGGATCCGGACCCCGGTGCGGCGAGCAAACACGACACCCAGGATGGAGTCAAAGGGCTCGGGAAGCCGGACCCACGCTGCCCGTGGAGGGACACTCGTGTCCTGCGATCGAAAGAGCGGAGCCGACCGAGGTCCCACCCGGACCCCAGTGCGGCTAGCACACCCGTCGCCCAGGATAGGAGCGTGGTTGTTCGGGACGGACGGCTGCCGCTCCGGAGAGGACAGAACCCCTTGGACCCGCGACTGCCAGCCCACGAGCCGGTGGAGGGCAGCCACACGCTTCGCGGCAAGGCTGGCAGGCACACCGCTTGTGGCCGGTTACCTGTGTCTTGCGATCACTTTCGTCGAGCCGCCCAAGGCGGGACCCGGACCCCGGCGCGGCTAGAACACACGTCGCGCAGGACCGGAGCCTAGGGGCTCGGAAGCCGGACCCACGCAGCCCGTAGAGGGACACACGTTTCCTGCGATCGAAATAGCGGAGCCGACAGAGGTTCGACCGGGTCCTAGTGCGGCTAGCACACACATCGCCCGGGACCGGAGCGTGGCTGTTCGGGAAGGACGGCCGCCGCTCCGGACAGGACAGAAGCTTTCGTCTCGGGGACAGCCAGCCCCCGAGCCAGAGGATGACAGACTCCTGTTTCACGACACGGCTTCTACGCATGCAGCTCGTGGCCGGACCACTGTGTCGTGGGATCTCCTTCCCCGAGGCGCCCGAAATGGGATCCGGACCCCGGTGCGGCGAGCAAACACGACACCCAGGATGGAGTCAAAGGGCTCGGGAAGCCGGACCCACGCTGCCCGTGGAGGGACACTCGTGTCCTGCGATCGAAAGAGCGGAGCCGACCGAGGTCCCACCCGGACCCCAGTGCGGCTAGCACACCCGTCGCCCAGGATAGGAGCGTGGTTGTTCGGGACGGACGGCTGCCGCTCCGGAGAGGACCCCTTGGCCCCGCGACTGCCAGCCCACGAGCCGGTGGAGGACAGCCACACGCTTCGCGGCAAGGCTGGCAGGCACACCGCTTGCGGCGGGTCACCCGTATCTTGCGATCATTTTAGTCGAGCCGCCCAAGGCGGGACCCGCACCCCGGTGCGGCTAGCACACACGTCGCCCAGGAGCGAAGCCCAGGGTCCACATCCGGACGCCTGCCGCTCTGGATTGTCTGAATCCCCGGTCCCCGGCACTGCGTAACTCCGAGCCGCTGAACGACAGCCTCCACTTCTCGACACGGCTGGCAGCCACAGCGCTTGTGGCCGGACAACCGTGTCGTAGGATCTCCTTCCCCGAGGCGCCCGAAATGGGATCCGGACCCCGGTGCGGCGAGCAAACACGACACCCAGAATGGAGTCAAAGGGCTCGGGAAGCCGGACCCACGCTGCCCGTGGAGGGACACTCGTGTCCTGCGATCGAAAGAGCGGAGCCGACCGAGGTCCCACCCGGACCCCAGTGCGGCTAGCACACCCGTCGCCCAGGATAGGAGCGTGGTTGTTCGGGACGGACGGCTGCCGCTCCGGAGAGGACAGAACCCCTTGGCCCCGCGACTGCCAGCCCACGAGCCGGCGGTGGACAGCCGCACGCTTCGCGGCAAGTCTGGCTCCCATGCCGCTCGTGGCCGGACAACCGTGTCATGGGATCGTTGTCCCCAGTCCGCCCGAAACGGGATTCTTACCCTTGCGCGGCTAGCATACACGTCTCCCAGGACCGGAGTCTTGGCGTTCGGGAAAGACGGCCTCCACTCCGGGACGAATAGTTGCCGAGAGAACGGAACACAGCCTCCTTCTTCGCGGCAAGGCTGGCACCCAAACCGCTTGTGGCCGGTTAACCGTGTCTTGCGATCACTTTCGTCGAGCCGCCCAAGGCGGGACCCGGACCCCGGCGCGGCTAGAACACACGTCGCGCAGGACCGGAGCCTAGGGGCTCGGGAAGCCGGACCCACGCAGCCCGTAGAGGGACACACGTTTCCTGCGATCGAAATAGCGGAGCCGACAGAGGTTCGACCGGGTCCTAGTGCAGCTAACGCACACATCGCCCAGGACCGGAGCGTGGCTGTTCGGGAAGGACGGCCGCCGCTCCGGACAGGACAGAAGCTTTCGTCTCGGGGACAACCAGCCCCCGAGCCAGAGGATGACAGCCTCTTGTTTCACGACACGGCTGCTACGCATGCAGCTCGTGGCCGGACCACTGTGTCGTGGGATCTCCTTCCCCGATTCGCCCAAGACAGAACCCGGACCCCAGTGCGGCTAGCACACACGTCGCCCAGGATAGGAGCGTGGGTGTTCGGGACGGACGGCTGCCGCTCCGCAGAGGACAGAACCCCATGTCCCCGCGACTGCCAGCCCACGAGCCGGCGGAGGACAGCCACACGCTTCGCGGCAAGGCTGGCAGGCACACCGCTTGTGGCGGGTCACCCGTATCTTGCAATCATTTTAGTCGAGCCGCCCAAGGCGGGACCCGGACCCCGGTGCGGCTAGCACACACGTCGCGCAGGACTGGACCCTAGGGCTCGGGAAGCCGGACACACGCAGCCCGTAGAGGGACACACGTTTCCTGCGATCGAAATAGCGGAGCCGACAGAGGTTCGACCGGGTCCTAGTGCGGCTAGCACACACATCGCCCGGGACCGGAGCGTGGCTGTTCGGGAAGGACGGCCGCTGCTCCGGACAGGACAGAAGCTTTCGTCTCGGGGAAAACCAGCCCCCGAGCCAGAGGATGACAGCCTCTTGTTTCACGAACCGGCTGCTACGCACGCAGCTCGTGGCCGGACCACTGTGTCTTGGGATCTCCTTCCCCGACCCACCCAAGACAGAACCCGGACCCCAGTGCGGCTAGCACACACGTCGCCCAGGAGCGAAGCCCAGGGTCCACATCCGGACGCCTGCCGCTCTGGATTGTCTGAATCCCCGGTCCCCGGCACTGCGTAACGCCGAGCCGCTGAACGACAGCCTCCACTTCTCGACACGGCTGGCAGCCACAGCGCTCGTGGCCGGACCACTGTGTCGTGGGATCTCCTTCCCCGAGGCGCCCGAAATGGGACCCGGACCCCGGAGCGGCGAGCAAACACGTCGCCCAGGACCGAAGCCCAGGGTCCATATCCGGACGCCTGCCGCTCTGGACTGGACGAATAGTTGCCGAGAGAACGGAACACAGCCTCCTTCTTCGCGGCAAGGCTGGCACCCAAACCGCTTGTGGCCGGTTACCCGTGTCTTGCGATCACTTTCATCGAGCCGCCCAAGGCGGGACCCGGACCCCGGTGCGGCTAGCACACACGTCGCCCAGGACTGAAGCCCAGGGTCCACATCCGGACGCCTGCCGCTCTGAACTGTCTGAATCCCCGGTCCCCGGCACTGCGTGACGCCGAGCCGCTGAACGACAGCGTCCACTTCTCGACACGGCTGGCAGCCACACCGCTAGTGGCCGTTCATCCCTGTCTCCGGTCAGAAGCTTTCGACTCGGGGACAGCCAGCCCCCGAGCCAGATGATGACAGACTCTTGTTTCACGAAACGGCTGCTACGCACGCAGCTCGTGGCCGGACCACTGTGTCGTTGGATCTCCTTCCCCGACCCGCCCAAGACAGAACCCGGAACCCAGTGCGGCTAGCACACACATCGCCCAGGACCGAAGCCCAGGGTCCACATTCGGACGCCTGCCGCTCTGGACTGTCTGAATCCCCGGTCCCAGGGACGGCGTAACTCCTAGCCGGTGAACGAAAGCCTGACGCTTCGCGGTAAGTCTGACTCCCATGCCGCTCGTGGCCGGACAACCGTGTCTTGGGATCGTTGTCCCCAGTCCGCCCGAGGGGGGACCCGGACCCCGGTGCGGCTAGCACACACGTCGCGCAGGACCGGAGCCTAGGGCCTCGGGAAGCCGGACCCACGCAGCCCGTAGAGGGACACACGTTTCCTGCGATCGAAATAGCGGAGCCGACAGAGGTTCGACCGGGTCCTAGTGCGGCTAGCACACACATCGCCCGGGACCGGAGCGTGGCTGTTCGGGAAGGACGGCCGCCGCTCCGCACAGGACAGAAGCTTTCGTCTCGGGGACAGCCAGCCCCCGAGCCAGAGGATGACAGCCTCCTGTTTCACGACACGGCTGCTACGCATGCAGCTCGTGGTCGGACCACTTTGTCGTGGGATCTCCTTCCCCGAGCCGCCCAAGACAGAACCCGGAACCTAGTGCGGCTAGCACACAAGTCGCCGAGGACCGAAGCCCAGGGTCCATATCCGGACGCCTGTCGCTCTGGACTGTCTGAATCCCCGGTCCCCGGCACTGTGTAACTCCGAGCCGCTGAACGACAGCCTCCACTTCTCGACACGGCTGGCAGCCACAGCGCTTGTGGCCGGACAACCGTGTCTTGCGATCACTTTAGTCCAGCCGCCAAAGGCGGGACCCGGACCCCGGCGCGGCTAGAACACACGTCGCCCAGGAAAGGAGCGTGGCTGTTCGGGAAGGACGGCCGCCGCTCCGGACAGGACAGAAGCTTTCGTCTCAGGGACAAGCAGCCCCCGAGCCAGAGGATGACAGCCTCTTCTTTCACGACACGGCTGCTGCGCATGCAGCTCGTGGCCGGACCACTGTGTCGTGGGATCTCCTTCCCCGATTCGCCCAAGACAGAACCCGGACCCCAGTGCGGCTAGCACACACGTCGCCCAGGATAGGAGCGTGGTTGTTCGGGACGGACGGCTGCCGCTCCGGAGAGGACAGAACCCCATGTCCCCGCGACTGCCAGCCCACGAGCCGGCGGAGGACAGCCACACGCTTCGGGGCAAGGCTGGCAGGCACACCGCTTGTGGCGGGTCACCCGTATCTATCGATCATTTTAGTCGAGCCGCCCAAGGCGGGACCCGGACCCCGGTGCGGCTAGCACACGCGTCGCCCAGGACCGAAGCCCAGGGTCCACATCCGGACGCCTGCCGCTCTGGACTGTCTGAATCCCCGGTCCCCTGAACTGCGTAACGCCGAGCCGCTGAACGACAGCCTCCACTTCTCGACACGGCTGGCAGCCACTGCGCTTGTGGCCGCACAACCCTGTCTTGCGATCACTTTAGTCCTGCCGCCCAAAGCGGGACCCGGACCCCGGTGCGGCTAGCACACACGTCGCCCAGGACCGAAGCCCAGGGTCCATATCCGGACGCCTGCCGCTCTGGACTGGACGAATAGTTGCCGAGAGAACGGAACAAAGCCTCCTTCTTCGCGGCAAGGCTGGCACCCAAACCGCTAGTGGCCGTTCATCCCTGTCTTGCGATCACTTTCGTCGAGCCGCCCAAGGCGGACCCGGACCCCGGTGCGGCTAGCACACACGTCGCCCAGGACTGAAGCCCAGGGTCCACATCCGGACGCCTGCCGCTCTGGATTGTCTGAATCCCCGGTCCCCGGCACTGCGTAACTCCGAGCCGCTGAACGACAGCCTCCACTTCTCGACACGGCTGGCAGCCACAGCGCTCGTGGCCGGACCACTGTGTCGTGGGATCTCCTTCCCCGAGGCGCCCGAAATGGGACCCGGACCCCGGAGCGGCGAGCAAACACGTCGCCCAGGACCGAAGCCCAGGGTCCATATCCGGACGCCTGCCGCTCTGGACTGGACGAATAGTTGCCGAGAGAACGGAACACAGCCTCCTTCTTCGCGGCAAGGCTGGCACCCAAACCGCTTGTGGCCGGTTACCCGTGTCTTGCGATCACTTTCATCGAGCCGCCCAAGGCGGGACCCGGACCCCGGTGCGGCTAGCACACACGTCGCCCAGGACTGAAGCCCAGGGTCCACATCCGGACGCCTGCCGCTCTGGACTGTCTGAATCCCCGGTCCCCGGCACTGCGTGACGCCGAGCCGCTGAACGACAGCGTCCACTTCTCGACACGGCTGGCAGCCACACCGCTAGTGGCCGTTCATCCCTGTCTCCGGTCAGAAGCTTTCGACTCGGGGACAGCCAGCCCCCGAGCCAGATGATGACAGACTCTTGTTTCACGAAACGGCTGCTACGCACGCAGCTCGTGGCCGGACCACTGTGTTGTTGGATCTCCTTCCCCGACCCGCCCAAGACAGAACCCGGAACCCAGTGCGGCTAGCACACACATCGCCCAGGACCGAAGCCCAGGGTCCACATTCGGACGCCTGCCGCTCTGGACTGTCTGAATCCCCGGTCCCCGGCACTGCGTGACGCCGAGCCGCTGAACGACAGCGTCCACTTCTCGACACGGCTGGCAGCCACACCGCTAGTGGCCGTTCATCCCTGTCTTGCGATCACTTTCGTCGAGCCGCCCAAGGCGGACCCGGACCCCGGTGCGGCTAGCACACACGTCGCCCAGGACTGAAGCCCAGGGTCCACATCCGGACGCCTGCCGCTCTGGAATGTCTGAATCCCCGGTCCCAGGGACGGCGTAACTCCTAGCCGGTGAACGAAAGCCTGACGCTTCGCGGTAAGTCTGACTCCCATGCCGCTCGTGGCCGGACAACCGTGTCTTGGGATCGTTGTCCCCAGTCCGCCCGAGGGGGGACCCGGACCCCGGTGCGGCTAGCACACACGTCGCGCAGGACCGGAGCCTAGGGCCTCGGGAAGCCGGACCCACGCAGCCCGTAGAGGGACACACGTTTCCTGCGATCGAAATAGCGGAGCCGACAGAGGTTCGACCGGGTCCTAGTGCGGCTAGCACACATATCGCCCGGGACCGGAGCGTGGCTGTTCGGGAAGGACGGCCGCCGCTCCGGACAGGACAGAAGCTTTCGTCTCGGGGACAGCCAGCCCCCGAGCCAGAGGATGACAGCCTCCTGTTTCACGACACGGCTGCTACGCATGCAGCTCGTGGTCGGACCACTTTGTCGTGGGATCTCCTTCCCCGATTCGCCCAAGACAGAACCCGGAACCTAGTGCGGCTAGCACACACGTCGCCCAGGACCGAAGCCCAGGGTCCATATCCGGACGCCTGCCGCTCTGGACTGTCTGAATCCCCGGTCCCCGGCACTGTGTAACTCCGAGCCGCTGAACGACAGCCTCCACTTCTCGACACGGCTGGCAGCCACAGCGCTTGTGGCCGGACAACCGTGTCTTGCGATCACTTTAGTCCAGCCGCCAAAGGCGGGACCCGGACCCCGGCGCGGCTAGAACTCACGTCGCCCAGGAAAGGAGCGAGGGTGCTCGGGAGGGACGGCTGACGCTCCGGGACGGATGGTTGCCGAGAGAACGGAACATAGCCTCCTTCTTCGCGGCAAGGCTGGCACCCACACCGCTTGTGGCCGGTTACCCGTGTCTTGCGATCACTTTCATCGAGCCGCCCAAGGCTGGACCCGGACCCCGGCGCGGCTAGCACACACGTCGCGAAGGACCGGAGCCTAGGGGCTCGGGAAGCCGGACCCACGCAGCCCGTAGAGGGACACACGTTTCCTGCGATCGAAATAGCGGAGCCGACCGAGGTTCGACAGGGTCCTAGTGCAGCTAGCGGACACTTCGCCCAGGACTGGAGCGTGGCTGTTCGGGAAGGACGGCCGCCGCTCCGGACAGGACAGAAGCTTTCGTCTCGGGGACAACCAGCCCCCGAGCCAGAGGATGACAACCTCTTGTTTCACGACACGGCTTCTACGCATGCAGCTCGTGGCCGGACCACTGTGTCGAGGGATCTCCTTCCCCGATTCGCCCAAGACAGAACCCAAGTGCCCCCATAGGAAGGCTTTGGGTACAACTGAACTCCCCAGTGGAGCCTTTATGCAGCCCCACATGCAACTGGACCCTCCTTGTTCACTGTTTACGAGCAACCCTAAATATAACCCTAGCCACCATGGCAGAAGACTGAAAACTCGGGCTCATGAAAATGCGTTTCCAGCCCCAATCACCCATCCAAAAGTGCCCCCAAAGGAAGGCTTTGGGTACAACTGAACTCCCCAGGGGAGCCTTTATGCAGCCCCACATGCAACTGGACCCTCCGGGTTCACTCTTTCACCGCAAGCCTAAATATACCCCTAGCACGCCTGGCAGTCGACTGAAAGTTCGAGCCACAGAAAATGTGTAACGAGCCACATTCGCCCATCCAAAAGTGCCCGCAAAGGAAGGCTTTGGGTACAACTGGACTCCCCAGGGGAGCTTTTACGCAGCCCCACATGCAACTGGACCCTCCGGGTTCACTCTTTCACTGCAAGCCTAAATATAGCCCTAGCATGCCTGGCAGTCGACTGAAAACTCGGGCCCCAGAAAATGCGTTAAAAGCCTAATTCGCCCATCCAAAAGTGCCCCTAAAGGAAGGCTTTGGGTACAAGTGAACTCCCCAGGGGAGCCTTTATGCAGCCCCACATGCAACTGGACCCTCCTGGTTCACTCTTTCACCGCAAGCCTAAATATAGCCCTAGCACGCCTGGCAGTCGACTGAAAGTTCGACCACAGAAAATGTGTTACGAGCCCCATTCGCCCATGCAAAAGTGCCCCCAGAGGAAGGCTTTGGGTACATCTGAACTCCCCAGGGGAGCCTTTATTCAGCCCCACATGCAACAGGACCCTCCGTGTTCGGTCTTTACAACAACCCTAAATATACCCCTAGCCACCATGGCAGAAGACTGAAAACTCGGGCCACAGAAAAAGCGTTTCAAGCCCCTTTCGCCCATCCAGAAGTGCCCCCAAAGGAAGGCTTTGGGTACAGCTGAACTCCCCAGGGGAGCCTTTACGCAGCCCCACATGCAACTGGACCCTCCTTGTTCACTGTTTACGAGCAACCCTAAATATACCCCTAGCCACCATGGCAGAAGACTGAAAACTCGGGCTCCAGAAAATCCATTTCAAGCCCCATTCACCCATCCAGAAGTGCCCCTAAAGGAAGGCTTTGGGTACAAGTGGACTCCCCAGGGGAGCCTTTATGCAGCCCCACATGCAACTGGACCCTCCTGGTTCACTCTTTCACCGCAAGCCTAAATATAGCCCTAGCACGCCTGGCAGTCGACTGAAAGTTCGAGCCACAGAAAATTTGTTACGAGCCCCATTCGCCCATCCAGAAGTGCTCCCAAAGGAAGACTTTGGGTACATGTGAACTCCCCAGGGGAGTCTTTATGGAGCCCCACATGCAACTGGACCCTCCGGGTTCACTCTTTCACCGCAAGCCTAAATATAGCCCTAGCATGCCTGGCAGTCGACTGAAAACTCGGGCCCCAGAAAATGCGTTAAAAGCCTAATTCGCCCATCCAAAAGTGCCCCCAGAGGAAGGCTTTGGGTACAACTGGACTCCCCAGGGGAGCCTTAACGCAGCCCCACATGCAACTGGACCCTCCGTATTCGCTCTTTCACAGCAACCCTAAATATAGCCCTGGCCCGCCTGGCAGTCGACTGAAAACTCGTGCCCCAGAAAATGTACTAAAAGCCTGATTCGCCCATCCAAAAGTGCCCCTAGAGGAATGCTTTGGGTACAACTGAACTCCCCAGGGGAGCCTTTACGCAGCCCCACATGCAACTGGACCCTCCTTGTTCACTGTTTACGAGCAACCCTAAATATACCCCTAGCCAGCATGGCAGAAGACTGAAAACTCGGGCTCCAGAAAATGCGTTTCAAGCCCCATTCACCCATCCAGAAGTGCCCGCAAAGGAAGGCTTTGGGTACATCTGAACTCCCCAGGGGAGCCTTAACGCAGCCCCACATGCAACTGGACCCTCCGTATTCGCTCTTTCACAGAAACCCTAAATATAGCCCTGGCCCGCCTGGCAGTCGACTGAAAACTCAGGCCCCAGAAAAACTGTTAAAAGCCTAATTCGCCCATCCAAAAGTGCCCCCAGAGGAAGGCTTTGGGTACATCTGAACTCCCCAGGGGAGCCTTTACGCAGCCCCACATGCAACTGGACCCTCCGTGTTCGCTCTTTACAGCAACCCTAAATATAACCCTAGCCAGCATGGCAGAAGACTGGAAACTCGGGCCCCAGAAAATGCGTTTCAAGCCCCATTCACCCATCCAGAAGTGCCCCCAAAGGAAGACTTTCGGTACAAGTGAACTCCCCAGGGGAGCCTTTATGCAGCCCCACATGCAACTGGACCCTCCGGGTTCACTCTTTCACCGCAAGCCTAAATATAGCCCTAGCACGCCTGGCAGTCGACTGAAAGTTCGAGCCACAGAAAATGTGTTACGAGCCCCATTCGCCCATCCAAAAGTGCCCGCAAAGGAAGGCTTTGGGTACATCTGAACTCCCCAGGGGAGCCTTTATGAAGCCCCACATGCAACAGGACCCTCCGTGTTCGCTCTTTACAGCAACCCTAAATATAACCCTAGACAGCATGGCAGAAGACTGAAAACTCGGGCTCCAGAAAATGCGTTTCAAGCCCCATTCACCCATCCAGAAGTGCCCGCAAAGGAAGGCTTTGGGTACATCTGAACTCCCCAGGGGAGCCTTTATGCAGCCCCACATGCAACTGGACCCTCCTTGTACACTGTTTACGAGCAACCCTAAATATACCCCTAGCCACCATGGCAGAAGACTGAAAACTCGGGCTCCAGAAAATGCGTTTCAAGCCCCATTCACCCATCCAGAAGTGCCCCTAAAGGAAGGCTTTGGGTACAAGTGAACTCCCCAGGGGAGCCTTTATGCAGCCCCACATGCAACTGGACCCTCCTGGTTCACTCTTTCACCGCAAGCCTAAATATAGCCCTAGCACGCCTGGCAGTCGACTGAAAGTTCGACCACAGAAAATGTGTTACGAGCCCCATTCGCCCATCCAAAAGTACCCCCAGAGGAAGGCTTTGGGTACATCTGAACTCCCCAGGGGAGCCTTTACGCAGCCCCACATGCAACTGGACCCTCCGTGTTCGGTCTTTACAGCAACCCTAAATATACCCGTAGCCACCATGGCAGAAGACTGAAAACTTGGGCCACAGAAAAAGCGTTTCAAGCCCCTTTCGCCCATCCAGAAGTGCCCCCAAAGGAAGGCTTTGGGTACAGCTGAACTCCCCAGGGGAGCCTTTACGCAGCCCCACATGCAACTGGACCCTCCTTGTTCACTGTTTATGAGCAACCCTAAATATACCCCTAGCCAGCATGGCAGAAGACTGAAAACTCGGGCTCCAGAAAATGCGTCTCAGGCCCCATTCACCCATCCAGAAGTGCCCCCAAAGGAAGGCTTTGGGTACAACTGAACTCCCCAGGGGAGCCTTTATGCAGCCCCACATGCAACTGGACCCTCCTGGTTCACTCTTTCACCGCAAGCCTATATGTAGCCTTAGCACGCCTGGCAGTCGACTGAAAGTTCGAGCCACAGAAAATGTGTTTCGAGCCCCATTCGCCCATCCAAAAGTGCCCACAAAGGAAGGCTTTGGGTACATCTGAACTCCCCAGGGGAGCCTTTATGCAGCCCCACATGCAACTGGACCCTCCGTGTTCGCTCTTTACAGCAACCCTAAATATAACCCTAGCCAGCATGGCAGAAGACTGGAAACTCGGGCTCCAGAAAATGCGTTTCAAGCCCCATTCACCCATCCAGAAGTGCCCCCAAAGGAAGGCTTTGGGTACAACTGAACTCCCCAGGGGAGTCTTTATGCAGCCCCACATGCAACTGGACCCTCCGGGTTCACTCTTTCACCGCAAGCCTAAATATAGCCCTCGGCACAATGGGAGAAGACTGAAAAAGCGGGCCTCAGATATCGTATTGCGATTCCCCTTGGGCCATCCCAAAGTGCCCCCAAAGGAAGGCTTTGGGTACAACTGGACTCCCCAGGGGAGCCTTAACGCAGCCCCACATGCAACTGGACCCTCCGTATTCGCTCTTTCACAGCAACCCTAAATATAGCCCTGGCCCGCCTGGCAGTCGACTGAAAACTCAGGCCCCAGAAAAACTGTTAAAAGCCTAATTCGCCCATCCAAAAGTGCCCCCAGAGGAAGGCTTTGGGTACAACTGAACTCCCCAGGGGAGCCTTTATGCAGCCCCACATGCAACTGGACCCTCCGGGTTCACTCTTTCACCGCAAGCCTAAATATAGCCCTAGCACGCCTGGCAGTCGACTGAAAGTTCGAGCCACAGAAAATGTGTTACGAGCCCCATTCGCCCATCCAAAAGTGCCCCCAAAGGAAGGCTTTGGGTACATCTGAACTCCCCAGGGGAGCCTTTATGCAGCCCCACATGCAACTGGACCCTCCGTGTTCGCTCTTTACAGCAACCCTAAATATAACCCTAGCCAGCATGGCAGAAGACTGGAAACTCGGGCCCCAGAAAATGCGTTTCAAGCCCCATTCACCCATCCAGAAGTGCCCCCAAAGGAAGACTTTGGGTACAAGTGAACTCCCCAGGGGAGCCTTTATGCAGCCCCACATGCAACTGGACCCTCCTTGTTCACTGTTTACGAGCAACCCTGAATATACCCCTAACCACCATGGCAGAAGACTGAAAACTCGGGCTCCAGAAAATGCGTTTCAAGCCCCATTCACCCATCCAGAAGTGCCCCCAAAGGAAGGCTTTGGGTACAACTGAACTCCCCAGGGGAGCCTTTATGCAGCCCCACATGCAACTGGACCCTCCGTATTCGCTGTTTCACAGCAACCCTAAATATAACCCTGGCCCGCATGGCAGACGACTGAAAAATCGGGCCCCAGAAAACGTGCTACAAGCCCATTCAACCATCCGGAAGTGCCCCCAAAGGAAGGCTTTGGGTACAACTGAACTCCCCAGGGGAGCCTTTATGCAGGCCCATACGCAACTGGACCCTCCTTGTTCGCTGTTTACAAGCAACCCTAAATATAACCCTAGCCACCATGGCAGAAAACTGAAAACTCGGGCCACAGAAAAAGCGTTTCAAGCCCCATTCACCCATCCAGAAGTGCCCCTAAAGGAAGGCTTTGGGTACAACTGAACTCCCCAGGGGAGCGTTTATGCAGCCCCACATGCAACTGGACCCTCCGGGTTCACTCTTTCACCGCAAGCCTAAATATAGCCCTAGCACGCCTGGCAGTCGACTGAAAGTTCGAGCCACAGAAAATGTGTTACGAGCCCCATTCGCCCATCCAAAAGTGCCCCCAAAGGAAGGCTTTGGGAACATCTGAACTCCCCAGGGGAGCCTTTATGCAGCCCCACATGCAACAAGATCCTCCGTGTTCGGTCTTTACAGCAACCCTAAATATGACCCTAGCCAGCATGGCAGAAGACTGAAAACTCGGGCCACAGAAAAAGCGTTTCAAGCCCCTTTCGCCCATCCAGAAGTGCCCCCAAAGGAAGGCTTTGGGTACAGCTGAACTCCCCAGGGGAGCCTTTACGCAGCCCCACATGCAACTGGACCCTCCTTGTTCACTGTTTACGAGCAACCCTAAATATACCCCTAGCCACCATGGCAGAAGACTGAAAACTCGGGCTCCAGAAAATGCGTTTCAAGCCCCATTCACCCATCCAGAAGTGCCCCCAAAGGAAGGCTTTGGGTACAACTGAACTCCCCAGGGGAGCCTTTATGCAGCCCCACATGCAACTGGACCATCCGGGTTCACTCTTTCACCGCAAGCCTAAATATAGCCCTAGCACGCCTGGCAGTCGACTGAAAGTTCGAGCCACAGAAAATGTGTTACGAGCCCCATTCGCCCATCCAAAAGTGCCCGCAAAGGAAGGCTTTGGGTACATCTGAACTCCCCAGGGGAGCCTTTATGCAGCCCCACATGCAACTGGACCCTCCGTGTTCGCTCTTTACAGCAACCCTAAATATAACCCTAGCCAGCATGGCAGAAGACTGGAAACTCGGGCTCCAGAAAATGCGTTTCAAGCCCCATTCACCCATCCAGAAGTGCCCCCAAAGGAAGACTTTGGGTACAAGTGAACTCCCCAGGGGAGCCTTTATGCAGCCCCACATGCAACTGGACCCTCCGGGTTCACTCTTTCACCGCAAGCCTAAATATAGCCCTCGGCACAATGGGAGAAGTCTGAAAAAGCGGGCCTCAGATATCGTATTGCGATTCCCCTTGGGCCATCCCAAAGTGCCCCCAAAGGAAGGCTTTGGGTACAACTGGACTCCCCAGGGGAGCCTTAACGCAGCCCCACATGCAACTGGACCCTCCGTATTCGCTCTTTCACCGCAAGCCTAAATATATTCCTAGCACGCCTGGCAGTCGACTGAAAGTTCGAGCCACAGAAAATGTGTTACGAGCCCCATTCGCCCATCCAAACGTGCCCCCAAAGGAAGGCTTTGGGTACAACTGAACTCCCCAGGGGAGCCTTTATGCAGCCCCACATGCAACTGGACCCTCCGTATTCGCTGTTTCACAGTAACCCTAAATATAACCCTGGCCCGCATGGCAGACAACTGAAAAATCGGGCCCCAGAAAACGTGCTACAAGCCCCATTCGACCATCCAAAAGTGCCCCCAGAGGAAGGCTTTGGGTACAACTGAACTCCCCAGGGGAGCCTTTATGCAGGCCCACATGCAACTGGACCCTCCGGGTTCACTCTTTCACCGCAAGCCTAAATATATCCCTAGCACGCCTGGCAGTCGACTGAAAGTTCGAGCCACAGAAAATGTGTTACGAGCCCCATTCGCCCATCCAAAAGTGCCCGCAAAGGAAGGCTTTGGGTACATCTGAACTCCCCAGGGGAGCCTTTATGCAGCCCCACATGCAACTGGACCCTCCGTGTTCGCTCTTTACAGCAACCCTAAATATAACCCTAGCCAGCATGGCAGAAGACTGGAAACTCGGGCTCCAGAAAATGCGTTTCAAGCCCCATTCACCCATCCAGAAGTGCCCCCAAAGGAAGACTTTGGGTACAAGTGAACTCCCCAGGGGAGCCTTTATGCAGCCCCACATGCAACTGGACCCTCCGGGTTCACTCTTTCACCGCAAGCCTAAATATAGCCCTAGCATGCCTGGCAGTCGACTGAAAACTCGGGCCCCAGAAAATGCGTTAAAAGCCTAATTCGCCCATCCAAAAGTGCCCCCAGAGGAAGGCTTTGGGAACAACTGGACTCCCCAGGGGAGCCTTAACGCAGCCCCACATGCAACTGGACCCTCCGTATTCGCTCTTTGACAGCAACCCTAAATATAGCCCTGGCCGGTCTGGCAGTCGACTGAAAACTCGTGCCCCAGAAAATGTATTAAAAGCCTAATTTGCCCATCCAAAAGTGCCCCCAAAGGAAGGCTTTGGGTACAACTGAACTCCCCAGGGGAGCCTTTACGCAGCCCCACATGCAACTGGACCCTCCTTGTTCACTGTTTACGAGCAACCCTAAATATACCCCTAGCCACCATGGCAGAAGACTGAAAACTCGGGCTCCAGAAAATGCGTTTCAAGCCCCATTCACCCATCCAGAAGTGCCCCCAAAGGAAGGCTTTGGGTACAAGTGAACTCCCCAGGGGAGCCTTTATGCAGCCCCACATGCAACTGGACCCTCCGTATTTGCTGTTTCACAGCAACCCTAAATATAACCCTGGCCCGCCTGGCAGTCGACTGAAAGTTCGAGCCACAGAAAATGTGTTACGAGCCCCATTCGCCCATCCAAAAGTGCCCCCAGAGGAAGGCTTTGGGTACATCTGAACTCCCCAGGGGAGCCTTTATGCAGCCCCACATGCAACTGGACCCTCCGTGTTCGCTCTTTACAGCAACCCTAAATATAACCCTAGCCAGCATGGCAGAAGACTGGAAACTCGGGCTCCAGAAAATGCGTTTCAAGCCCCATTCACCCATCCAGAAGTGCCCCCAAAGGAAGACTTTGGGTACAAGTGAACTCCCCAGGGGAGCCTTTATGCAGCCCCACATGCAACTGGACCCTCCGGTTTCACTCTTTCACCGCAAGCCTAAATATAGCGCTCGGCGCAATGGGAGAAGACTGAAAAAGAGGGCCTCAGATATCGCATTGCGATTCCCCTTGGACCATCCAAAAGTGCCCCCAGAGGAAGGCTTTGGGTACAACTGAACTCCCCAGGGGAGCCTTTACGCAGCCCCACATGCAACTGGACCCTCCTTTTTCACTGTTTACGAGCAACCCTAAATATACCCGTAGCCACCATGGCAGAAGACTGAAAACTTGGGCCACAGAAAAAGCGTTTCAAGCCCCTTTCGCCCATCCAGAAGTGCCCCCAAAGGAAGGCTTTGGGTACAGCTGAACTCCCCAGGGGAGCCTTTACGCAGCCCCACATGCAACTGGACCCTCCTTGTTCACTGTTTATGAGCAACCCTAAATATACCCCTAGCCAGCATGGCAGAAGACTGAAAACTCGGGCTCCAGAAAATGCGTCTCAGGCCCCATTCACCCATCCAGAAGTGCCCCCAAAGGAAGGCTTTGGGTACAACTGAACTCCCCAGGGGAGCCTTTATGCAGCCCCACATGCAACTGGACCCTCCTGGTTCACTCTTTCACCGCAAGCCTATATGTAGCCTTAGCACGCCTGGCAGTCGACTGAAAGTTCGAGCCACAGAAAATGTGTTTCGAGCCCCATTCGCCCATCCAAAAGTGCCCACAAAGGAAGGCTTTGGGTACATCTGAACTCCCCAGGGGAGCCTTTATGCAGCCCCACATGCAACTGGACCCTCCGTGTTCGCTCTTTACAGCAACCCTAAATATAACCCTAGCCAGCATGGCAGAAGACTGGAAACTCGGGCTCCAGAAAATGCGTTTCAAGCCCCATTCACCCATCCAGAAGTGCCCCCAAAGGAAGGCTTTGGGTACAACTGAACTCCCCAGGGGAGTCTTTATGCAGCCCCACATGCAACTGGACCCTCCGGGTTCACTCTTTCACCGCAAGCCTAAATATAGCCCTCGGCACAATGGGAGAAGACTGAAAAAGCGGGCCTCAGATATCGTATTGCGATTCCCCTTGGGCCATCCCAAAGTGCCCCCAAAGGAAGGCTTTGGGTACAACTGGACTCCCCAGGGGAGCCTTAACGCAGCCCCACATGCAACTGGACCCTCCGTATTCGCTCTTTCACAGCAACCCTAAATATAGCCCTGGCCCGCCTGGCAGTCGACTGAAAACTCAGGCCCCAGAAAAACTGTTAAAAGCCTAATTCGCCCATCCAAAAGTGCCCCCAGAGGAAGGCTTTGGGTACAACTGAACTCCCCAGGGGAGCCTTTATGCAGCCCCACATGCAACTGGACCCTCCGGGTTCACTCTTTCACCGCAAGCCTAAATATAGCCCTAGCACGCCTGGCAGTCGACTGAAAGTTCGAGCCACAGAAAATGTGTTACGAGCCCCATTCGCCCATCCAAAAGTGCCCCCAAAGGAAGGCTTTGGGTACATCTGAACTCCCCAGGGGAGCCTTTATGCAGCCCCACATGCAACTGGACCCTCCGTGTTCGCTCTTTACAGCAACCCTAAATATAACCCTAGCCAGCATGGCAGAAGACTGGAAACTCGGGCCCCAGAAAATGCGTTTCAAGCCCCATTCACCCATCCAGAAGTGCCCCCAAAGGAAGACTTTGGGTACAAGTGAACTCCCCAGGGGAGCCTTTATGCAGCCCCACATGCAACTGGACCCTCCTTGTTCACTGTTTACGAGCAACCCTGAATATACCCCTAACCACCATGGCAGAAGACTGAAAACTCGGGCTCCAGAAAATGCGTTTCAAGCCCCATTCACCCATCCAGAAGTGCCCCCAAAGGAAGGCTTTGGGTACAACTGAACTCCCCAGGGGAGCCTTTATGCAGCCCCACATGCAACTGGACCCTCCGTATTCGCTGTTTCACAGCAACCCTAAATATAACCCTGGCCCGCATGGCAGACGACTGAAAAATCGGGCCCCAGAAAACGTGCTACAAGCCCATTCAACCATCCGGAAGTGCCCCCAAAGGAAGGCTTTGGGTACAACTGAACTCCCCAGGGGAGCCTTTATGCAGGCCCATACGCAACTGGACCCTCCTTGTTCGCTGTTTACAAGCAACCCTAAATATAACCCTAGCCACCATGGCAGAAAACTGAAAACTCGGGCCACAGAAAAAGCGTTTCAAGCCCCATTCACCCATCCAGAAGTGCCCCTAAAGGAAGGCTTTGGGTACAACTGAACTCCCCAGGGGAGCGTTTATGCAGCCCCACATGCAACTGGACCCTCCGGGTTCACTCTTTCACCGCAAGCCTAAATATAGCCCTAGCACGCCTGGCAGTCGACTGAAAGTTCGAGCCACAGAAAATGTGTTACGAGCCCCATTCGCCCATCCAAAAGTGCCCCCAAAGGAAGGCTTTGGGAACATCTGAACTCCCCAGGGGAGCCTTTATGCAGCCCCACATGCAACAAGATCCTCCGTGTTCGGTCTTTACAGCAACCCTAAATATGACCCTAGCCAGCATGGCAGAAGACTGAAAACTCGGGCCACAGAAAAAGCGTTTCAAGCCCCTTTCGCCCATCCAGAAGTGCCCCCAAAGGAAGGCTTTGGGTACAGCTGAACTCCCCAGGGGAGCCTTTACGCAGCCCCACATGCAACTGGACCCTCCTTGTTCACTGTTTACGAGCAACCCTAAATATACCCCTAGCCACCATGGCAGAAGACTGAAAACTCGGGCTCAAGAAAATGCGTTTCAAGCCCCATTCACCCATCCAGAAGTGCCCCCAAAGGAAGGCTTTGGGTACAACTGAACTCCCCAGGGGAGCCTTTATGCAGCCCCACATGCAACTGGACCATCCGGGTTCACTCTTTCACCGCAAGCCTAAATATAGCCCTAGCACGCCTGGCAGTCGACTGAAAGTTCGAGCCACAGAAAATGTGTTACGAGCCCCATTCGCCCATCCAAAAGTGCCCGCAAAGGAAGGCTTTGGGTACATCTGAACTCCCCAGGGGAGCCTTTATGCAGCCCCACATGCAACTGGACCCTCCGTGTTCGCTCTTTACAGCAACCCTAAATATAACCCTAGCCAGCATGGCAGAAGACTGGAAACTCGGGCTCCAGAAAATGCGTTTCAAGCCCCATTCACCCATCCAGAAGTGCCCCCAAAGGAAGACTTTGGGTACAAGTGAACTCCCCAGGGGAGCCTTTATGCAGCCCCACATGCAACTGGACCCTCCGGGTTCACTCTTTCACCGCAAGCCTAAATATAGCCCTCGGCACAATGGGAGAAGTCTGAAAAAGCGGGCCTCAGATATCGTATTGCGATTCCCCTTGGGCCATCCCAAAGTGCCCCCAAAGGAAGGCTTTGGGTACAACTGGACTCCCCAGGGGAGCCTTAACGCAGCCCCACATGCAACTGGACCCTCCGTATTCGCTCTTTCACCGCAAGCCTAAATATATTCCTAGCACGCCTGGCAGTCGACTGAAAGTTCGAGCCACAGAAAATGTGTTACGAGCCCCATTCGCCCATCCAAACGTGCCCCCAAAGGAAGGCTTTGGGTACAACTGAACTCCCCAGGGGAGCCTTTATGCAGCCCCACATGCAACTGGACCCTCCGTATTCGCTGTTTCACAGTAACCCTAAATATAACCCTGGCCCGCATGGCAGACAACTGAAAAATCGGGCCCCAGAAAACGTGCTACAAGCCCCATTCGACCATCCAAAAGTGCCCCCAGAGGAAGGCTTTGGGTACAACTGAACTCCCCAGGGGAGCCTTTATGCAGGCCCACATGCAACTGGACCCTCCGGGTTCACTCTTTCACCGCAAGCCTAAATATATCCCTAGCACGCCTGGCAGTCGACTGAAAGTTCGAGCCACAGAAAATGTGTTACGAGCCCCATTCGCCCATCCAAAAGTGCCCGCAAAGGAAGGCTTTGGGTACATCTGAACTCCCCAGGGGAGCCTTTATGCAGCCCCACATGCAACTGGACCCTCCGTGTTCGCTCTTTACAGCAACCCTAAATATAACCCTAGCCAGCATGGCAGAAGACTGGAAACTCGGGCTCCAGAAAATGCGTTTCAAGCCCCATTCACCCATCCAGAAGTGCCCCCAAAGGAAGACTTTGGGTACAAGTGAACTCCCCAGGGGAGCCTTTATGCAGCCCCACATGCAACTGGACCCTCCGGGTTCACTCTTTCACCGCAAGCCTAAATATAGCCCTAGCATGCCTGGCAGTCGACTGAAAACTCGGGCCCCAGAAAATGCGTTAAAAGCCTAATTCGCCCATCCAAAAGTGCCCCCAGAGGAAGGCTTTGGGAACAACTGGACTCCCCAGGGGAGCCTTAACGCAGCCCCACATGCAACTGGACCCTCCGTATTCGCTCTTTGACAGCAACCCTAAATATAGCCCTGGCCGGTCTGGCAGTCGACTGAAAACTCGTGCCCCAGAAAATGTATTAAAAGCCTAATTTGCCCATCCAAAAGTGCCCCCAAAGGAAGGCTTTGGGTACAACTGAACTCCCCAGGGGAGCCTTTACGCAGCCCCACATGCAACTGGACCCTCCTTGTTCACTGTTTACGAGCAACCCTAAATATACCCCTAGCCACCATGGCAGAAGACTGAAAACTCGGGCTCCAGAAAATGCGTTTCAAGCCCCATTCACCCATCCAGAAGTGCCCCCAAAGGAAGGCTTTGGGTACAAGTGAACTCCCCAGGGGAGCCTTTATGCAGCCCCACATGCAACTGGACCCTCCGTATTTGCTGTTTCACAGCAACCCTAAATATAACCCTGGCCCGCCTGGCAGTCGACTGAAAGTTCGAGCCACAGAAAATGTGTTACGAGCCCCATTCGCCCATCCAAAAGTGCCCCCAGAGGAAGGCTTTGGGTACATCTGAACTCCCCAGGGGAGCCTTTATGCAGCCCCACATGCAACTGGACCCTCCGTGTTCGCTCTTTACAGCAACCCTAAATATAACCCTAGCCAGCATGGCAGAAGACTGGAAACTCGGGCTCCAGAAAATGCGTTTCAAGCCCCATTCACCCATCCAGAAGTGCCCCCAAAGGAAGACTTTGGGTACAAGTGAACTCCCCAGGGGAGCCTTTATGCAGCCCCACATGCAACTGGACCCTCCGGTTTCACTCTTTCACCGCAAGCCTAAATATAGCGCTCGGCGCAATGGGAGAAGACTGAAAAAGAGGGCCTCAGATATCGCATTGCGATTCCCCTTGGACCATCCAAAAGTGCCCCCAGAGGAAGGCTTTGGGTACAACTGAACTCCCCAGGGGAGCCTTTACGCAGCCCCACATGCAACTGGACCCTCCTTTTTCACTGTTTACGAGCAACCCTAAATATACCCCTAGCCAGCATGGCAGAAGACTGAAAACTCGGGCTCCAGAAAATGCGTTTCAAGCCCCATTCACCCATCCAGAAGTGCCCCCAAAGGAAGGCTTTGGGTACAAGTGAACTCCCCAGGGGAGCCTTTATGCAGCCCCACATGCAACTGGACCCTCCGTATTCGCTGTTTCACAGCAACCCTAAATATAACCCTGGCCAGCCTGGCAGTCGACTGAAAGTTCGAGCCACAGAAAATGTGTTACGAGCCCCATTCGCCCATCCAAAAGTGCCCCCAAAGGAAGGCTTTGGGTACATCTGAACTCCCCAGGGGAGCCTTTATGCAGCCCCACATGCAACTGGACCCTCCGTATTCGCTGTTTCACAGTAACCCTAAATATAACCCTGGCCCGCATGGCAGACAACTGAAAAATCGGGCCCCAGAAAACGTGCTACAAGCCCCATTCGACCATCCAAAAGTGCCCCCAGAGGAAGGCTTTGGGTACAACTGAACTCCCCAGGGGAGCCTTTATGCAGGCCCACATGCAACTGGACCCTCCGGGTTCACTCTTTCACCGCAAGCCTAAATATATCCCTAGCACGCCTGGCAGTCGACTGAAAGTTCGAGCCACAGAAAATGTGTTACGAGCCCCATTCGCCCATCCAAAAGTGCCCGCAAAGGAAGGCTTTGGGTACATCTGAACTCCCCAGGGGAGCCTTTATGCAGCCCCACATGCAACTGGACCCTCCGTGTTCGCTCTTTACAGCAACCCTAAATATAACCCTAGCCAGCATGGCAGAAGACTGGAAACTCGGGCTCCAGAAAATGCGTTTCAAGCCCCATTCACCCATCCAGAAGTGCCCCCAAAGGAAGACTTTGGGTACAAGTGAACTCCCCAGGGGAGCCTTTATGCAGCCCCACATGCAACTGGACCCTCCGGGTTCACTCTTTCACCGCAAGCCTAAATATAGCCCTAGCATGCCTGGCAGTCGACTGAAAACTCGGGCCCCAGAAAATGCGTTAAAAGCCTAATTCGCCCATCCAAAAGTGCCCCCAGAGGAAGGCTTTGGGAACAACTGGACTCCCCAGGGGAGCCTTAACGCAGCCCCACATGCAACTGGACCCTCCGTATTCGCTCTTTGACAGCAACCCTAAATATAGCCCTGGCCGGTCTGGCAGTCGACTGAAAACTCGTGCCCCAGAAAATGTATTAAAAGCCTAATTTGCCCATCCAAAAGTGCCCCCAAAGGAAGGCTTTGGGTACAACTGAACTCCCCAGGGGAGCCTTTACGCAGCCCCACATGCAACTGGACCCTCCTTGTTCACTGTTTACGAGCAACCCTAAATATACCCCTAGCCACCATGGCAGAAGACTGAAAACTCGGGCTCCAGAAAATGCGTTTCAAGCCCCATTCACCCATCCAGAAGTGCCCCCAAAGGAAGGCTTTGGGTACAAGTGAACTCCCCAGGGGAGCCTTTATGCAGCCCCACATGCAACTGGACCCTCCGTATTTGCTGTTTCACAGCAACCCTAAATATAACCCTGGCCCGCCTGGCAGTCGACTGAAAGTTCGAGCCACAGAAAATGTGTTACGAGCCCCATTCGCCCATCCAAAAGTGCCCCCAGAGGAAGGCTTTGGGTACATCTGAACTCCCCAGGGGAGCCTTTATGCAGCCCCACATGCAACTGGACCCTCCGTGTTCGCTCTTTACAGCAACCCTAAATATAACCCTAGCCAGCATGGCAGAAGACTGGAAACTCGGGCTCCAGAAAATGCGTTTCAAGCCCCATTCACCCATCCAGAAGTGCCCCCAAAGGAAGACTTTGGGTACAAGTGAACTCCCCAGGGGAGCCTTTATGCAGCCCCACATGCAACTGGACCCTCCGGTTTCACTCTTTCACCGCAAGCCTAAATATAGCGCTCGGCGCAATGGGAGAAGACTGAAAAAGAGGGCCTCAGATATCGCATTGCGATTCCCCTTGGACCATCCAAAAGTGCCCCCAGAGGAAGGCTTTGGGTACAACTGAACTCCCCAGGGGAGCCTTTACGCAGCCCCACATGCAACTGGACCCTCCTTTTTCACTGTTTACGAGCAACCCTAAATATACCCCTAGCCAGCATGGCAGAAGACTGAAAACTCGGGCTCCAGAAAATGCGTTTCAAGCCCCATTCACCCATCCAGAAGTGCCCCCAAAGGAAGGCTTTGGGTACAAGTGAACTCCCCAGGGGAGCCTTTATGCAGCCCCACATGCAACTGGACCCTCCGTATTCGCTGTTTCACAGCAACCCTAAATATAACCCTGGCCAGCCTGGCAGTCGACTGAAAGTTCGAGCCACAGAAAATGTGTTACGAGCCCCATTCGCCCATCCAAAAGTGCCCCCAAAGGAAGGCTTTGGGTACATCTGAACTCCCCAGGGGAGCCTTTATGCAGCCCCACATGCAACTGGACCCTCCGTGTTCGCTCTTTACAGCAACCCTAAATATAACCCTAGACAGCATGGCAGAAGACTGAAAACTCGGGACACAGAAAAAGCGTTTCAAGCCCCTTTCGCCCATCCAAAAGTGCCCCCAAAGGAAGGCTTTGGGTACATCTGAACTCCCCAGGGGAGCCTTTATGCAGCCCCACATGCAACTGGACCCTCCGTGTTCGCTCTTTACAGCAACCCTAAATATAACCCTAGCCAGCATGGCAGAAGACTGAAAAATCGGGCCACAGAAAAAGCGTTTCAAGCCCCTTTCGCCCATCCAGAAGTGCCCCCAAAGGAAGGCTTTGGGTACAAGTGAACTCCCCAGGGGAGCCTTTATGCAGCCCCACATGCAACTGGACCCTCCTTGTTCACTGTTTACGAGCAACCCTAAATATACCCCTAGCCAGCATGGCAGAAGACTGAAAACTCGGGCTCCAGAAAATGCGTTTCAAGCCCCATTCACCATCCAGAAGTGCCCCAAATGGAAGGCTTTGGGTACAACTGAACTCCCCAGGGGAGCCTTTATGCAGCCCCACATGCAACTGGACCCTCCGGGTTCACTCTTTCACCGCAAGCCTAAATATAGCCCTAGCACGCCTGGCAGTCGACTGAAAGTTCGAGCCACAGAAAATGTGTTACGAGCCCCATTCGCCCATCCAAAAGTGCCCCCATAGGAAGGCTTTGGGTACATCTGAACTCCCCAGGGGAGCCTTTACGCAGCCCCACATGCAACTGGACCCTCCGTGTTCGCTCTTTACAGCAACCCTAAATATAACCCTAGCCAGCATGGCAGAAGACTGGAAACTCGGGCTCCAGAAAATGCGTTTCAAGCCCCATTCGCCCATCCAGATGTGCCCCCAAAGGAAGACTTTGGGTACAAGTGAACTCCCCAGGGGAGCCTTTATGCAGCCCCACATGCAACTGGACCCTCCGGGTTCACTCTTTCACCGCAAGCCTAAATATAGCGCTCGGCGCAATGGGATTAGACTGAAAAAGCGGGCCTCAGATATCGTATTGCGATTCCCCTTGGACCATCCAAAAGTGCCCCCAAAGGAAGGCTTTGGGTACAACTGGAATCCCCAGGGGAGCCTTAACGCAGCCCCACATGCAACTGGACCCTCCGTATTCGCTCTTTCACAGCAACCCTAAATATACCCTGGCTCGCCTGGCAGTCGACTGAAAACTCGGGCCCCAGAAAAACTGTTAAAAGCCTAATTTGCCCATCCAAAAGTGCCCCCAGAGGAAGGCTTTGGGTACAACTGGACTCCCCAGGGGAGCCTTTATGCAGGCCCATACGCAACTGGACCCTCCTTGTTCGCTGTTTACAAGCAACCCTAAATATAACACTAGCCAGCATGGCAGAAAACTGAAAACTCGGGCCACAGAAAAAGCGTTTCAAGCCCCATTCACCCATCCAGAAGTGCCCCCAAAGGAAGGCTTTGGGTACAACTGAACTCCCCAGGGGAGCCTTTATGCAGGCCCATACGCAACTGGACCCTCCTTGTTCGCTGTTTACAAGCAACCCTAAATATAACCCTAGCCAGCATGGTAGAAAACTGAAAACTCGTGCCACAGAAAAAGCGTTTCAAGCCCCATTCACCCATCCAGAAGTGCCCCCAAAGGAAGGCTTTGGGTACAACTGAACTCCCCAGGGGAGCCTTTATGCAGCCCCACATGCAACTGGACCCTCCGGGTTCACTCTTTCACCGCAAGCCTAAATATAGCCCTAGCATGCCTGGCAGTCGACTGAAAACTCGGGCCCCAGAAAATGCGTTAAAAGCCTAATTCGCCCATCCAAAAGTGCCCCCAGAGGAAGGCTTTGGGTACAACTGGACTCCCCAGGGGAGCCTTAACGCAGCCCCACATGCAACTGGACCCTCCGTATTCGCTCTTTCACAGCAACCCTAAATATAGCCCTGGCCCGCCTGGCAGTCGACTGAAAACTCGGGCCCCAGAAAATGTATTAAAAGCCTAATTCGCCCATCCAAAAGTGCCCCCAGAGGAAGGCTTTGGGTACATCTGAACTCCCCAGGGGAGCCTTTACGCAGCCCCACATGCAACTGGACCCTCCTTGTTCACTGTTTACGAGCAACCCTAAATATACCCCTAGCCAGCATGGCAGAAGACTGAAAACTCGGGCTCCAGAAAATGCGTTTCAAGCCCCATTCACCCATCCAGAAGTGCCCCCAAAGGAAGGCTTTGGGTACAACTGAACTCCCCAGGGGAGCCTTTATGCAGCCCCACATGCAACTGGACCCTCCGGGTTCACTCTTTCACCGCAAGCCTAAATATATCCCTAGCACGCCTGGCAGTCGACTGAAAGTTCGAGCCACAGAAAATGTGTTACGAGCCCCATTCGCCCATCCAAAAGTGCCCGCAAAGGAAGGCTTTGGGTACAACTGAACTCCCCAGGGGAGCCTTTATGCAGCCCCACATGCAACTGGACCCTCCGTGTTCGCTCTTTACAGCAACCCTAAATATAACCCTAGCCAGCATGGCAGAAAACTGAAAACTCGGGCCACAGAAAAAGCGTTTCAAGCCCCATTCACCCATCCAGAAGTGCCCCTAAAGGAAGGCTTTGGGTACAACTGAACTCCCCAGGGGAGCCTTTATGCAGCCCCACATGCAACTGGACCCTCCGGGTTCACTCTTTCACCGCAAGCCTAAATATAGCCCTAGCACGCCTGGCAGTCGACTGAAAGTTCGAGCCACAGAAAATGTGTTACGAGCCCCATTCGCCCATCCAAAAGTGCCCCCAAAGGAAGGCTTTGGGTACAGCTGAACTCCCCAGGGGACCCTTTATGCAGCCCCACATGCAACAGGACCCTCCGTGTTCGGTCTTTACAGCAACCCTAAATATAACCCTAGGCAGCATGGCAGAAGACTGGAAACTCGGGCCACAGAAAAAGCGTTTCAAGCCCCTTTCGCCCATCCAGAAGTGCCCCCAAAGGAAGACTTTGGGTACAACTGAACTCCCCAGGGGAGCCTTTATGCAGCCCCACATGCAACTGGACCCTCCGGGTTCACTCTTTCACCGCAAGCCTAAATATATCCCTAGCACGCCTGGCAGTCGACTGAAAGTTCGAGCCACAGAAAATGTGTTACGAGCCCCATTCGCCCATCCAAAAGTGCCCCCAAAGGAAGGCTTTGGGTACATCTGAACTCCCCAGGGGAGCCTTTATGCAGCCCCACATGCAACTGGACCCTCCGGGTTCACTCTTTCACCGCAAGCCTAAATATAGCCCTAGCACGCCTGGCAGTCGACTGAAAGTTCGAGCCACAGAAAATGTGTTACGAGCCCCATTCGCCCATCCAAACGTGCCCCCAAAGGAAGGCTTTGGGTACAAGTGAACTCCCCAGGGGAGCCTTTACGCAGCCCCACATGCAACTGGACCCTCCGTATTCGCTGTTTCACAGTAACCCTAAATATAACCCTGGCCCGCATGGCAGACGACTGAAAAATCGGACCCCAGAAAACGTGCTACAAGCCCCATTCGACCATCCAAAAGTGCCCCCAGAGGAAGGCTTTGGGTACAACTGAACTCCCCAGGGGAGCCTTTATGCAGGCCCATACGCAACTGGACCCTCCTTGTTCGCTGT
This sequence comes from Anas acuta, assembly GCF_963932015.1. Lineage (NCBI taxonomy): Eukaryota > Metazoa > Chordata > Aves > Anseriformes > Anatidae > Anas > Anas acuta. The sequence goes on from NC_088997.1 coordinate 12,302,699, forward strand.
TTACAAGCAACCCTAAATATAACACTAGCCAGCATGGCAGAAAACTGAAAACTCGGGCCACAGAAAAAGCGTTTCAAGCCCCATTTACCCATCCAGAAGTGCCCCCAAAGGAAGGCTTTGGGTACAACTGAACTCCCCAGGGGACCCTTTATGCAGCCCCACATGCAACTGGACCCTCCGGGTTCACTCTTTCACCGCAAGCCTAAATATAGCCCTAGCATGCCTGGCAGTCGACTGAAAACTCGGGCCGCAGAAAATGCGTTAAAAGCCTAATTCGCCCATCCAAAAGTGCCCCCAGAGGAAGGCTTTGGGAACAACTGGACTCCCCAGGGGAGCCTTAACGCAGCCCCACATGCAACTGGACCCTCCGTATTCGCTCTTTGACAGAAACCCTAAATATAGCCCTGGCCGGTCTGGCAGTCGACTGAAAACTCGTGCCCCAGAAAATGTATTAAAAGCCTAATTTGCCCATCCAAAAGTGCCCCCAAAGGAAGGCTTTGGGTACAAGTGAACTCCCCAGGGGAGCCTTTATGCAGCCCCACATGGAACTGGACCCTCCGTATTCGCTGTTTCACAGCAACCCTAAATATAACCCTGGCCCGCATGGCAGACGACTGAAAAATCGGGCCCCAGAAAACGTGCTACAAGCCCCATTCGACCATCCAAAAGTGCCCCCAGAGGAAGGCTTTGGGTACAACTGAACTCCCCAGGGGAGCCTTTATGCAGGCCCATACGCAACTGGACCCTCCTTGTTCGCTGTTTACAAGCAACCCTAAATATAACACTAGCCAGCATGGCAGAAAACTGAAAACTCGGGCCACAGAAAAAGCATTTCAAGCCCCATTCACCCATCCAGAAGTGCCCCCAAAGGAAGGCTTTGGGTACAACTGAACTCCCCAGGGGAGCCTTTATGCAGGCCCATACGCAACTGGACCCTCCGGGTTCACTCTTTCACCGCAAGCCTAAATATAGCCCTAGCATGCCTGGCAGTCGACTGAAAACTCGGGCCCCAGAAAATGCGTTAAAAGCCTAATTCGCCCATCCAAAAGTGCCCCCAGAGGAAGGCTTTGGGTAGAACTGGACTCCCCAGGGGAGCCTTAACGCAGCCCCACATGCAACTGGACCCTCCGTATTCGCTCTTTCACAGCAACCCTAAATATAGCCCTGGCCCGCCTGGCAGTCGACTGAAAACTCAGGCCCCAGAAAATGTATTAAAAGCCTAATTCGCCCATCCAAAAGTGCCCCCAGAGGAAGGCTTTGGGTACAACTGAACTCCCCAGGGGAGCCTTTACGCAGCCCCACATGCAACTGGACCCTCCTTGTTCACTGTTTACGAGCAACCCTAAATATACCCCTAGCCACCATGGCAGAAGACTGAAAACTCGGGCTCCAGAAAATGCGTTTCAAGCCCCATTCACCCATCCAGAAGTGCCCCCAAAGGAAGGCTTTGGGTACAAGTGAACTCCCCAGGGGAGCCTTTATGCAGCCCCACATGCAACTGGACCCTCCGTATTCGCTGTTTCACAGCAACCCTAAATATAACCCTGGCCTGCCTGGCAGTCGACTGAAAGTTCGAGCCACAGAAAATGTGTTACGAGCCCCATTCGCCCATCCAAAAGTGCCCCCAAAGGAAGGCTTTGGGTACATCTGAACTCCCCAGGGGAGCCTTTATGCAGCCCCACATGCAACTGGACCCTCCGTGTTCGCTCTTTACAGCAACCCTAAATATAACCCTAGCCAGCATGGCAGAAGACTGAAAACTCGGGCCACAGAAAAAGCGTTTCAAGCCCCTTTCGCCCATCCAGAAGTGCCCCCAAAGGAAGGCTTTGGGTACAGCTGAACTCCCCAGGGGACCCTTTATGCAGCCCCACATGCAACTGGACCCTCCTTGTTCACTGTTTACGAGCAACCCTAAATATCCCCCTAGCCACCATGGCAGAAGACTGAAAACTCGGGCTCCAGAAAATGCGTTTCAAGCCCCATTCACCCATCCAGAAGTGCCCCCAAAGGAAGGCTTTGGGTACAACTGAACTCCCCAGGGGAGCCTTTATGCAGCCCCACATGCAACTGGACCCTCCGGGTTCACTCTTTCACCGCAAGCCTAAATATAGCCCTAGCACGCCTGGCAGTCGACTGAAAGTTCGAGCCACAGAAAATGTGTTACGAGCCCCATTCGCCCATCCAAAAGTGCCCCCAAAGGAAGGCTTTGGGTACATCTGAACTCCCCAGGGGAGCCTTTATGCAGCCCCACATGCAACTGGACCCTCCGTGTTCGCTCTTTACAGCAACCCTAAATATAACCCTAGCCAGCATGGCAGAAGACTGGAAACTCGGGCTCCAGAAAATGCGTTTCAAGCCCCATTCACCCATCCAGAAGTGCCCCCAAAGGAAGGCTTTGGGTACAAGTGAACTCCCCAGGGGAGCCTTTATGCAGCCCCACATGGAACTGGACCCTCCGTATTCGCTGTTTCACAGCAACCCTAAATATAACCCTGGCCCGCCTGGCAGTCGACTGAAAGTTCGAGCCACAGAAAATGTGTTACGAGCCCCATTCGCCCATCCAAAAGTGCCCCCAAAGGAAGGCTTTGGGTACATCTGAACTCCCCAGGGGAGCCTTTATGCAGCCCCACATGCAACTGGACCCTCCGTGTTCGCTCTTTACAGCAACCCTAAATATAACCCTAGCCAGCATGGCAGAAGACTGAAAAATCGGGCCACAGAAAAAGCGTTTCATGCCCCTTTCGCCCATCCAGAAGTGCCCCCAAAGGAAGGCTTTGGGTACAAGTGAACTCCCCAGGGGAGCCTTTATGCAGCCCCACATGCAACTGGACCCTCCTTGTTCACTGTTTACGAGCAACCCTAAATATACCCCTAGCCACCATGGCAGAAGACTGAAAACTCGGGCTCCAGAAAATGCGTTTCAAGCCCCATTCACCATCCAGAAGTGCCCCGAATGGAAGGCTTTGGGTACAACTGAACTCCCCAGGGGAGCCTTTATGCAGCCCCACATGCAACTGGACCCTCCGGGTTCACTCTTTCACCGCAAGCCTAAATATAGCCCTAGCACGCCTTGCAGTCGACTGAAAGTTCGAGCCACAGAAAATGTGTTACGAGCCCCATTCGCCCATCCAAAAGTGCCCCCATAGGAAGGCTTTGGGTACATCTGAACTCCCCAGGGGAGCCTTTACGCAGCCCCACATGCAACTGGACCCTCCGTGTTCGCTCTTTACAGCAACCCTAAATATAACACTAGCCAGCATGGCAGAAGACTGGAAACTCGGGCTCCAGAAAATGCGTTTCAAGCCCCATTCGCCCATCCAGAAGTGCCCCCAAAGGAAGACTTTGGGTACAAGTGAACTCCCCAGGGGAGCCTTTATGCAGCCCCACATGCAACTGGACCCTCCGGGTTCACTCTTTCACCGCAAGCCTAAATATAGCGCTCGGCGCAATGGGATTAGACTGAAAAAGCGGGCCTCAGATATCGCATTGCGATTCCCCTTGGACCATCCAAAAGTGCCCCCAAAGGAAGGCTTTGGGTACAACTGGAATCCCCAGGGCAGCCTTAACGCAGCCCCACATGCAACTGGACCCTCCGTATTCGCTCTTTCACAGCAACCCTAAATATAGCCCTGGCTCGCCTGGCAGTCGACTTAAAACTCGGGCCCCAGAAAAACTGTTAAAAGCCTAATTCGCCCATCCAAAAGTGCCCCCAGAGGAAGGCTTTGGGTACAAGTGAACTCCCCAGGGGAGCCTTTACGCAGCCCCACATGCAACTGGACCCTCCTTGTTCACTGTTTACGAGCAACCCTAAATATACCCGTAGCCACCATGGCAGAAGACTGAAAACTCGGGCTCCAGAAAATGCGTTTCAAGCCCCATTCACCCATCCAGAAGTGCCCCCAAAGGAAGGCTTTGGGTACAAGTGAACTCCCCAGGGGAGCCTTTATGCAGCCCCACATGGAACTGGACCCTCCGTATTCGCTGTTTCACAGCAACCCTAAATATAACCCTGGCCCGCCTGGCAGTCGACTGAAAAATCGGGCCCCAGAAAACGTGCTACAAGCCCCATTCGACCATCCAAAAGTGCCCCCAGAGGAAGGCTTTGGGTACAACTGAACTCCCCAGGGGAGCCTTTATGCAGGCCCATACACAACTGGACCCTCCTTGTTCGCTGTTTACAAGCAACCCTAAATATAACACTAGCCAGCATGGCAGAAAACTGAAAACTCGGGCCACAGAAAAAGCGTTTCAAGCCCCATTCACCCATCCAGAAGTGCCCCCAAAGGAAGGCTTTGGGTACAACTGAACTCCCCAGGGGAGCCTTTATGCAGCCCCACATGCAACTGGACCCTCCGGGTTCACTCTTTCACCGCAAGCCTAAATATATCCCTGGCCCGCCTGGCAGTCGACTGAAAACTCGGGCCCCAGAAAATGCGTTAAAAGCCTAATTCGCCCATCCAAAAGTGCCCCCAGAGGAAGGCTTTGGGTACAACTGGACTCCCCAGGGGAGCCTTAACGCAGCCCCACATGCAACTGGACCCTCCGTATTCGCTCTTTCACAGCAACCCTAAATATAGCCCTGGCCCGCCTGGCAGTCGACTGAAAACTCGGGCCCCAGAAAATGTATTAAAAGCCTAATTCGCCCATCCAAAAGTGCCCCCAGAGGAAGGCTTTGGGTACATCTGAACTCCCCAGGGGAGCCTTTACGCAGCCCCACATGCAACTGGACCCTCCTTGTTCACTGTTTACGAGCAACCCTAAATATACCCCTAGCCAGCATGGCAGAAGACTGAAAACTCGGGCTCCAGAAAATGCGTTTCAAGCCCCATTCACCCATCCAGAAGTGCCCCCAAAGGAAGGCTTTGGGTACAACTGAACTCCCCAGGGGAGCCTTTATGCAGCCCCACATGCAACTGGACCCTCCGGGTTCACTCTTTCACCGCAAGCCTAAATATAGCCCTAGCACGCCTGGCAGTCGACTGAAAGTTCGAGCCACAGAAAATGTGTTACGAGCCCCATTCGCCCATCCAAAAGTGCCCGCAAAGGAAGGCTTTGGGTACAACTGAACTCCCCAGGGGAGCCTTTATGCAGCCCCACATGCAACTGGACCCTCCGTGTTCGCTCTTTACAGCAACCCTAAATATAACCCTAGCCAGCATGGCAGAAAACTGAAAACTCGGGCCACAGAAAAAGCGTTTCAAGCCCCATTCACCCATCCAGAAGTGCCCCTAAAGGAAGGCTTTGGGTACAACTGAACTCCCCAGGGGAGCCTTTATGCAGCCCCACATGCAACTGGACCCTCCGGGTTCACTCTTTCACCGCAAGCCTAAATATAACCCTAGCCAGCATGGCAGAAAACTGAAAACTCGGGCCACAGAAAAAGCGTTTCAAGCCCCATTCACCCATCCAGAAGTGCCCCTAAAGGAAGGCTTTGGGTACAACTGAACTCCCCAGGGGAGCCTTTATGCAGCCCCACATGCAACTGGACCCTCCGTATTCGCTGTTTCACAGCAACCCTAAATATAACCCTGGCCTGCCTGGCAGTCGACTGAAAGTTCGAGCCACAGAAAATGTGTTACGAGCCCCATTCGCCCATCCAAAAGTGCCCCCAAAGGAAGGCTTTGGGTACATCTGAACTCCCCAGGGGAGCCTTTATGCAGCCCCACATGCAACTGGACCCTCCGTGTTCGCTCTTTACAGCAACCCTAAATATAACCCTAGCCAGCATGGCAGAAGACTGAAAACTCGGGCCACAGAAAAAGCGTTTCAAGCCCCTTTCGCCCATCCAGAAGTGCCCCCAAAGGAAGGCTTTGGGTACAGCTGAACTCCCCAGGGGAGCCTTTATGCAGCCCCACATGCAACTGGACCCTCCTTGTTCACTGTTTACGAGCAACCCTAAATATCCCCCTAGCCACCATGGCAGAAGACTGAAAACTCGGGCTCCAGAAAATGCGTTTCAAGCCCCATTCACCCATCCAGAAGTGCCCCCAAAGGAAGGCTTTGGGTACAACTGAACTCCCCAGGGGAGCCTTTATGCAGCCCCACATGCAACTGGACCCTCCGGGTTCACTCTTTCACCGCAAGCCTAAATATAGCCCTAGCACGCCTGGCAGTCGACTGAAAGTTCGAGCCACAGAAAATGTGTTACGAGCCCCATTCGCCCATCCAAAAGTGCCCCCAAAGGAAGGCTTTGGGTACAGCTGAACTCCCCAGGGGACCCTTTATGCAGCCCCACATGCAACTGGACCCTCCGTGTTCGCTCTTTACAGCAACCCTAAATATAACCCTAGCCAGCATGGCAGAAGACTGGAAACTCGGGCTCCAGAAAATGCGTTTCAAGCCCCATTCACCCATCCAGAAGTGCCCCCAAAGGAAGGCTTTGGGTACAAGTGAACTCCCCAGGGGAGCCTTTATGCAGCCCCACATGCAACTGGACCCTCCGTATTCGCTGTTTCACAGCAACCCTAAATATAACCCTGGCCCGCCTGGCAGTCGACTGAAAGTTCGAGCCACAGAAAATGTGTTACGAGCCCCATTCGCCCATCCAAAAGTGCCCCCAAAGGAAGGCTTTGGGTACATCTGAACTCCCCAGGGGAGCCTTTATGCAGCCCCACATGCAACTGGACCCTCCGTGTTCGCTCTTTACAGCAACCCTAAATATAACCCTAGCCAGCATGGCAGAAGACTGAAAAATCGGGCCACAGAAAAAGCGTTTCAAGCCCCTTTCGCCCATCCAGAAGTGCCCCCAAAGGAAGGCTTTGGGTACAAGTGAACTCCCCAGGGGACCCTTTATGCAGCCCCACATGCAACTGGACCCTCCTTGTTCACTGTTTACGAGCAACCCTAAATATACCCCTAGCCAGCATGGCAGAAGACTGAAAACTCGGGCTCCAGAAAATGCGTTTCAAGCCCCATTCACCATCCAGAAGTGCCCCGAATGGAAGGCTTTGGGTACAACTGAACTCCCCAGGGGAGCCTTTATGCAGCCCCACATGCAACTGGACCCTCCGGGTTCACTCTTTCACCGCAAGCCTAAATATAGCCCTAGCACGCCTGGCAGTCGACTGAAAGTTCGAGCCACAGAAAATGTGTTACGAGCCCCATTCGCCCATCCAAAAGTGCCCCCATAGGAAGGCTTTGGGTACATCTGAACTCCCCAGGGGAGCCTTTACGCAGCCCCACATGCAACTGGACCCTCCGTGTTCGCTCTTTACAGCAACCCTAAATATAACACTAGCCAGCATGGCAGAAGACTGGAAACTCGGGCTCCAGAAAATGCGTTTCAAGCCCCATTCGCCCATCCAGAAGTGCCCCCAAAGGAAGACTTTGGGTACAAGTGAACTCCCCAGGGGAGCCTTTATGCAGCCCCACATGCAACTGGACCCTCCGGGTTCACTCTTTCACCGCAAGCCTAAATATAGCGCTCGGCGCAATGGGATTAGACTGAAAAAGCGGGCCTCAGATATCGCATTGCGATTCCCCTTGGACCATCCAAAAGTGCCCCCAAAGGAAGGCTTTGGGTACAACTGGACTCCCCAGGGGAGCCTTAACGCAGCCCCACATGCAACTGGACCCTCCGTATTCGCTCTTTCACAGCAACCCTAAATATAGCCCTGGCTCGCCTGGCAGTCGACTGAAAACTCGGGCCCCAGAAAAACTGTTAAAAGCCTAATTCGCCCATCCAAAAGTGCCCCCAGAGGAAGGCTTTGGGTACAACTGAACTCCCCAGGGGAGCCTTTACGCAGCCCCACATGCAACTGGACCCTCCTTGTTCACTGTTTACGAGCAACCCTAAATATACCCGTAGCCACCATGGCAGAAGACTGAAAACTCGGGCTCCAGAAAATGCGTTTCAAGCCCCATTCACCCATCCAGAAGTGCCCCCAAAGGAAGGCTTTGGGTACAAGTGAACTCCCCAGGGGAGCCTTTATGCAGCCCCACATGGAACTGGACCCTCCGTATTCGCTGTTTCACAGCAACCCTAAATATAACCCTGGCCCGCCTGGCAGTCGACTGAAAAATCGGGCCCCAGAAAACGTGCTACAAGCCCCATTCGACCATCCAAAAGTGCCCCCAGAGGAAGGCTTTGGGTACAACTGAACTCCCCAGGGGAGCCTTTATGCAGGCCCATACACAACTGGACCCTCCTTGTTCGCTGTTTACAAGCAACCCTAAATATAACACTAGCCAGCATGGCAGAAAACTGAAAACTCGGGCCACAGAAAAAGCGTTTCAAGCCCCATTCACCCATCCAGAAGTGCCCCCAAAGGAAGGCTTTGGGTACAACTGAACTCCCCAGGGGAGCCTTTATGCAGCCCCACATGCAACTGGACCCTCCGGGTTCACTCTTTCACCGCAAGCCTAAATATATCCCTAGCATGCCTGGCAGTCGACTGAAAACTCGGGCCCCAGAAAATGCGTTAAAAGCCTAATTCGCCCATCCAAAAGTGCCCCCAGAGGAAGGCTTTGGGTACAACTGGACTCCCCAGGGGAGCCTTAACGCAGCCCCACATGCAACTGGACCCTCCGTATTCGCTCTTTCACAGCAACCCTAAATATAGCCCTGGCCCGCCTGGCAGTCGACTGAAAACTCGGGCCCCAGAAAATGTATTAAAAGCCTAATTCGCCCATCCAAAAGTGCCCCCAGAGGAAGGCTTTGGGTACATCTGAACTCCCCAGGGGAGCCTTTACGCAGCCCCACATGCAACTGGACCCTCCTTGTTCACTGTTTACGAGCAACCCTAAATATACCCCTAGCCAGCATGGCAGAAGACTGAAAACTCGGGCTCCAGAAAATGCGTTTCAAGCCCCATTCACCCATCCAGAAGTGCCCCCAAAGGAAGGCTTTGGGTACAACTGAACTCCCCAGGGGAGCCTTTATGCAGCCCCACATGCAACTGGACCCTCCGGGTTCACTCTTTCACCGCAAGCCTAAATATAGCCCTAGCACGCCTGGCAGTCGACTGAAAGTTCGAGCCACAGAAAATGTGTTACGAGCCCCATTCGCCCATCCAAAAGTGCCCGCAAAGGAAGGCTTTGGGTACAACTGAACTCCCCAGGGGAGCCTTTATGCAGCCCCACATGCAACTGGACCCTCCGTGTTCGCTCTTTACAGCAACCCTAAATATAACCCTAGCCAGCATGGCAGAAAACTGAAAACTCGGGCCACAGAAAAAGCGTTTCAAGCCCCATTCACCCATCCAGAAGTGCCCCTAAAGGAAGGCTTTGGGTACAACTGAACTCCCCAGGGGAGCCTTTATGCAGCCCCACATGCAACTGGACCCTCCGTGTTCGCTCTTTACAGCAACCCTAAATATAACCCTAGCCAGCATGGCAGAAAACTGAAAACTCGGGCCACAGAAAAAGCGTTTCAAGCCCCATTCACCCATCCAGAAGTGCCCCTAAAGGAAGGCTTTGGGTACAACTGAACTCCCCAGGGGAGCCTTTATGCAGCCCCACATGCAACTGGACCCTCCGTATTCGCTGTTTCACAGCAACCCTAAATATAACCCTGGCCTGCCTGGCAGTCGACTGAAAGTTCGAGCCACAGAAAATGTGTTACGAGCCCCATTCGCCCATCCAAAAGTGCCCCCAGAGGAAGGCTTTGGGTACATCTGAACTCCCCAGGGGAGCCTTTATGCAGCCCCACATGCAACTGGACCCTCCGTGTTCGCTCTTTACAGCAACCCTAAATATAACCCTAGCCAGCATGGCAGAAGACTGAAAACTCGGGCCACAGAAAAAGCGTTTCAAGCCCCTTTCGCCCATCCAGAAGTGCCCCCAAAGGAAGGCTTTGGGTACAGCTGAACTCCCCAGGGGACCCTTTATGCAGCCCCACATGCAACTGGACCCTCCTTGTTCACTGTTTACGAGCAACCCTAAATATCCCCCTAGCCACCATGGCAGAAGACTGAAAACTCGGGCTCCAGAAAATGCGTTTCAAGCCCCATTCACCCATCCAGAAGTGCCCCCAAAGGAAGGCTTTGGGTACAACTGAACTCCCCAGGGGAGCCTTTATGCAGCCCCACATGCAACTGGACCCTCCGGGTTCACTCTTTCACCGCAAGCCTAAATATAGCCCTAGCACGCCTGGCAGTCGACTGAAAGTTCGAGCCACAGAAAATGTGTTACGAGCCCCATTCGCCCATCCAAAAGTGCCCGCAAAGGAAGGCTTTGGGTACAACTGAACTCCCCAGGGGAGCCTTTATGCAGCCCCACATGCAACTGGACCCTCCGTGTTCGCTCTTTACAGCAACCCTAAATATAACCCTAGCCAGCATGGCAGAAAACTTGAAAACTCGGGCCACAGAAAAAGCGTTTCAAGCTCCATTCACCCATCCAGAAGTGCCCCTAAAGGAAGGCTTTGGGTACAAGTGAACTCCCCAGGGGAGCCTTTATGCAGCCCCACATGCAACTGGACCCTCCTTGTTCACTGTTTACGAGCAACCCTAAATATACCCCTAGCCAGCATGGCAGAAGACTGAAAACTCGGGCTCCAGAAAATGCGTTTCAAGCCCCATTCACCATCCAGAAGTGCCCCGAATGGAAGGCTTTGGGTACAACTGAACTCCCCAGGGGAGCCTTTATGCAGCCCCACATGCAACTGGACCCTCCGGGTTCACTCTTTCACCGCAAGCCTAAATATAGCCCTAGCACGCCTGGCAGTCGACTGAAAGTTCGAGCCACAGAAAATGTGTTACGAGCCCCATTCGCCCATCCAAAAGTGCCCCCATAGGAAGGCTTTGGGTACATCTGAACTCCCCAGGGGAGCCTTTACGCAGCCCCACATGCAACTGGACCCTCCGTGTTCGCTCTTTACAGCAACCCTAAATATAACACTAGCCAGCATGGCAGAAGACTGGAAACTCGGGCTCCAGAAAATGCGTTTCAAGCCCCATTCGCCCATCCAGAAGTGCCCCCAAAGGAAGACTTTGGGTACAAGTGAACTCCCCAGGGGAGCCTTTATGCAGCCCCACATGCAACTGGACCCTCCGGGTTCACTCTTTCACCGCAAGCCTAAATATAGCGCTCGGCGCAATGGGATTAGACTGAAAAAGCGGGCCTCAGATATCGCATTGCGATTCCCCTTGGACCATCCAAAAGTGCCCCCAAAGGAAGGCTTTGGGTACAACTGGACTCCCCAGGGGAGCCTTAACGCAGCCCCACATGCAACTGGACCCTCCGTATTCGCTCTTTCACAGCAACCCTAAATATAGCCCTGGCTCGCCTGGCAGTCGACTGAAAACTCGGGCCCCAGAAAAACTGTTAAAAGCCTAATTCGCCCATCCAAAAGTGCCCCCAGAGGAAGGCTTTGGGTACAACTGAACTCCCCAGGGGAGCCTTTACGCAGCCCCACATGCAACTGGACCCTCCTTGTTCACTGTTTACGAGCAACCCTAAATATACCCGTAGCCACCATGGCAGAAGACTGAAAACTCGGGCTCCAGAAAATGCGTTTCAAGCCCCATTCACCCATCCAGAAGTGCCCCCAAAGGAAGGCTTTGGGTACAAGTGAACTCCCAGGGGAGCCTTTATGCAGCCCCACATGGAACTGGACCCTCCGTATTCGCTGTTTCACAGCAACCCTAAATATAACCCTGGCCCGCCTGGCAGTCGACTGAAAAATCGGGCCCCAGAAAACGTGCTACAAGCCCCATTCGACCATCCAAAAGTGCCCCCAGAGGAAGGCTTTGGGTACAACTGAACTCCCCAGGGGAGCCTTTATGCAGGCCCATACACAACTGGACCCTCCTTGTTCGCTGTTTACAAGCAACCCTAAATATAACACTAGCCAGCATGGCAGAAAACTGAAAACTCGGGCCACAGAAAAAGCGTTTCAAGCCCCATTCACCCATCCAGAAGTGCCCCCAAAGGAAGGCTTTGGGTACAACTGAACTCCCCAGGGGAGCCTTTATGCAGCCCCACATGCAACTGGACCCTCCGGGTTCACTCTTTCACCGCAAGCCTAAATATATCCCTAGCATGCCTGGCAGTCGACTGAAAACTCGGGCCCCAGAAAATGCGTTAAAAGCCTAATTCGCCCATCCAAAAGTGCCCCCAGAGGAAGGCTTTGGGTACAACTGGACTCCCCAGGGGAGCCTTAACGCAGCCCCACATGCAACTGGACCCTCCGTATTCGCTCTTTCACAGCAACCCTAAATATAGCCCTGGCCCGCCTGGCAGTCGACTGAAAACTCGGGCCCCAGAAAATGTATTAAAAGCCTAATTCGCCCATCCAAAAGTGCCCCCAGAGGAAGGCTTTGGGTACAAGTGAACTCCCCAGGGGAGCCTTTACGCAGCCCCACATGCAACTGGACCCTCCTTGTTCACTGTTTACGAGCAACCCTAAATATACCCCTAGCCAGCATGGCAGAAGACTGAAAACTCGGGCTCCAGAAAATGCGTTTCAAGCCCCATTCACCCATCCAGAAGTGCCCCCAAAGGAAGGCTTTGGGTACAACTGAACTCCCCAGGGGAGCCTTTATGCAGCCCCACATGCAACTGGACCCTCCGGGTTCACTCTTTCACCGCAAGCCTAATATAGCCCTAGCACGCCTGGCAGTCGACTGAAAGTTCGAGCCACAGAAAATGTGTTACGAGCCCCATTCGCCCATCCAAAAGTGCCCGCAAAGGAAGGCTTTGGGTACAACTGAACTCCCCAGGGGAGCCTTTATGCAGCCCCACATGCAACTGGACCCTCCGTGTTCGCTCTTTACAGCAACCCTAAATATAACCCTAGCCAGCATGGCAGAAAACTGAAAACTCGGGCCACAGAAAAAGCGTTTCAAGCCCCATTCACCCATCCAGAAGTGCCCTAAAGGAAGGCTTTGGTACAACTGAACTCCCCAGGGGAGCCTTTATGCAGCCCCACATGCAACTGGACCCTCCGTGTTCGCTCTTTACAGCAACCCTAAATATAACCCTAGCCAGCATGGCAGAAAACTGAAAACTCGGGCCACAGAAAAAGCGTTTCAAGCCCCATTCACCCATCCAGAAGTGCCCCTAAAGGAAGGCTTTGGGTACAACTGAACTCCCCAGGGGAGCCTTTATGCAGCCCCACATGCAACTGGACCCTCCGTATTCGCTGTTTCACAGCAACCCTAAATATAACCCTGGCCTGCCTGGCAGTCGACTGAAAGTTCGAGCCACAGAAAATGTGTTACGAGCCCCATTCGCCCATCCAAAAGTGCCCCCAAAGGAAGGCTTTGGGTACATCTGAACTCCCCAGGGGAGCCTTTATGCAGCCCCACATGCAACTGGACCCTCCGTGTTCGCTCTTTACAGCAACCCTAAATATAACCCTAGCCAGCATGGCAGAAGACTGAAAACTCGGGCCACAGAAAAAGCGTTTCAAGCCCCTTTCGCCCATCCAGAAGTGCCCCCAAAGGAAGGCTTTGGGTACAGCTGAACTCCCCAGGGGACCCTTTATGCAGCCCCACATGCAACTGGACCCTCCTTGTTCACTGTTTACGAGCAACCCTAAATATCCCCCTAGCCACCATGGCAGAAGACTGAAAACTCGGGCTCCAGAAAATGCGTTTCAAGCCCCATTCACCCATCCAGAAGTGCCCCCAAAGGAAGGCTTTGGGTACAAGTGAACTCCCCAGGGGAGCCTTTATGCAGCCCCACATGCAACTGGACCCTCCGGGTTCACTCTTTCACCGCAAGCCTAAATATAGCCCTAGCACGCCTGGCAGTCGACTGAAAGTTCGAGCCACAGAAAATGTGTTACGAGCCCCATTCGCCCATCCAAAAGTGCCCGCAAAGGAAGGCTTTGGGTACAACTGAACTCCCCAGGGGAGCCTTTATGCAGCCCCACATGCAACTGGACCCTCCGTGTTCGCTCTTTACAGCAACCCTAAATATAACCCTAGCCAGCATGGCAGAAAACTTGAAAACTCGGGCCACAGAAAAAGCGTTTCAAGCTCCATTCACCCATCCAGAAGTGCCCCTAAAGGAAGGCTTTGGGTACAACTGAACTCCCCAGGGGAGCCTTTATGCAGCCCCACATGCAACTGGACCCTCCGGGTTCACTCTTTCACCGCAAGCCTAAATATAACCCTAGCCAGCATGGCAGAAAACTGAAAACTCGGGCCACAGAAAAAGCGTTTCAAGCCCCATTCACCCATCCAGAAGTGCCCCTAAAGGAAGGCTTTGGGTACAACTGAACTCCCCAGGGGAGCCTTTATGCAGCCCCACATGCAACTGGACCCTCCGTATTCGCTGTTTCACAGCAACCCTAAATATAACCCTGGCCTGCCTGGCAGTCGACTGAAAGTTCGAGCCACAGAAAATGTGTTACGAGCCCCATTCGCCCATCCAAAAGTGCCCCCAAAGGAAGGCTTTGGGTACATCTGAACTCTCCAGGGGAGCCTTTATGCAGCCCCACATGCAACTGGACCCTCCGTGTTCGCTCTTTACAGCAACCCTAAATATAACCCTAGCCAGCATGGCAGAAAACTGAAAACTCGGGCCACAGAAAAAGCGTTTCAAGCCCCATTCACCCATCCAGAAGTGCCCCTAAAGGAAGGCTTTGGGTACAACTGAACTCCCCAGGGGAGCCTTTATGCAGCCCCACATGCAACTGGACCCTCCGTATTCGCTGTTTCACAGCAACCCTAAATATAACCCTGGCCTGCCTGGCAGTCGACTGAAAGTTCGAGCCACAGAAAATGTGTTACGAGCCCCATTCGCCCATCCAAAAGTGCCCCCAAAGGAAGGCTTTGGGTACATCTGAACTCCCCAGGGGAGCCTTTATGCAGCCCCACATGCAACTGGACCCTCCGTGTTCGCTCTTTACAGCAACCCTAAATATAACCCTAGCCAGCATGGCAGAAGACTGAAAACTCGGGCCACAGAAAAAGCGTTTCAAGCCCCTTTCGCCCATCCAGAAGTGCCCCCAAAGGAAGGCTTTGGGTACAGCTGAACTCCCCAGGGGACCCTTTATGCAGCCCCACATGCAACTGGACCCTCCTTGTTCACTGTTTACGAGCAACCCTAAATATCCCCCTAGCCACCATGGCAGAAGACTGAAAACTCGGGCTCCAGAAAATGCGTTTCAAGCCCCATTCACCCATCCAGAAGTGCCCCCAAAGGAAGGCTTTGGGTACAAGTGAACTCCCCAGGGGAGCCTTTATGCAGCCCCACATGCAACTGGACCCTCCGGGTTCACTCTTTCACCGCAAGCCTAAATATAGCCCTAGCACGCCTGGCAGTCGACTGAAAGTTCGAGCCACAGAAAATGTGTTACGAGCCCCATTCGCCCATCCAAAAGTGCCCGCAAAGGAAGGCTTTGGGTACAACTGAACTCCCCAGGGGAGCCTTTATGCAGCCCCACATGCAACTGGACCCTCCGTGTTCGCTCTTTACAGCAACCCTAAATATAACCCTAGCCAGCATGGCAGAAAACTTGAAAACTCGGGCCACAGAAAAAGCGTTTCAAGCCCCATTCACCCATCCAGAAGTGCCCCTAAAGGAAGGCTTTGGGTACAACTGAACTCCCCAGGGGAGCCTTTATGCAGCCCCACATGCAACTGGACCCTCCGGGTTCACTCTTTCACCGCAAGCCTAAATATAACCCTAGCCAGCATGGCAGAAAACTGAAAACTCGGGCCACAGAAAAAGCGTTTCAAGCCCCATTCACCCATCCAGAAGTGCCCCCAAAGGAAGGCTTTGGGTACAAGTGAACTCCCCAGGGGAGCCTTTATGCAGCCCCACATGGAACTGGACCCTCCGTATTCGCTGTTTCACAGCAACCCTAAATATAACCCTGGCCCGCCTGGCAGTCGACTGAAAGTTCGAGCCACAGAAAATGTGTTACGAGCCCCATTCGCCCATCCAAAAGTGCCCCCAAAGGAAGGCTTTGGGTACATCTGAACTCCCCAGGGGAGCCTTTATGCAGCCCCACATGCAACTGGACCCTCCGTGTTCGCTTTTTACAGCAACCCTAAATATAACCCTAGCCAGCATGGCAGAAGACTGAAAAATCGGGCCACAGAAAAAGCGTTTCAAGCCCCTTTCGCCCATCCAGAAGTGCCCCCAAAGGAAGGCTTTGGGTACAAGTGAACTCCCCAGGGGACCCTTTATGCAGCCCCACATGCAACTGGACCCTCCTTGTTCACTGTTTACGAGCAACCCTAAATATCCCCCTAGCCACCATGGCAGAAGACTGAAAACTCGGGCTCCAGAAAATGCGTTTCAAGCCCCATTCACCATCCAGAAGTGCCCCGAATGGAAGGCTTTGGGTACAACTGAACTCCCCAGGGGAGCCTTTATGCAGCCCCACATGCAACTGGACCCTCCGGGTTCACTCTTTCACCGCAAGCCTAAATATAGCCCTAGCACGCCTTGCAGTCGACTGAAAGTTCGAGCCACAGAAAATGTGTTACGAGCCCCATTCGCCCATCCAAAAGTGCCCCCATAGGAAGGCTTTGGGTACATCTGAACTCCCCAGGGGAGCCTTTATGCAGCCCCACATGCAACTGGACCCTCCGTATTCGCTGTTTCACAGCAACCCTAAATATAACCCTGGCCTGCCTGGCAGTCGACTGAAAGTTCGAGCCACAGAAAATGTGTTACGAGCCCCATTCGCCCATCCAAAAGTGCCCCCAAAGGAAGGCTTTGGGTACATCTGAACTCCCCAGGGGAGCCTTTATGCAGCCCCACATGCAACTGGACCCTCCGTGTTCGCTCTTTACAGCAACCCTAAATATAACCCTAGCCAGCATGGCAGAAGACTGAAAACTCGGGCCACAGAAAAAGCGTTTCAAGCCCCTTTCGCCCATCCAGAAGTGCCCCCAAAGGAAGGCTTTGGGTACAGCTGAACTCCCCAGGGGACCCTTTATGCAGCCCCACATGCAACTGGACCCTCCTTGTTCACTGTTTACGAGCAACCCTAAATATCCCCCTAGCCACCATGGCAGAAGACTGAAAACTCGGGCTCCAGAAAATGCGTTTCAAGCCCCATTCACCCATCCAGAAGTGCCCCCAAAGGAAGGCTTTGGGTACAAGTGAACTCCCCAGGGGAGCCTTTATGCAGCCCCACATGCAACTGGACCCTCCGGGTTCACTCTTTCACCGCAAGCCTAAATATAGCCCTAGCACGCCTGGCAGTCGACTGAAAGTTCGAGCCACAGAAAATGTGTTACGAGCCCCATTCGCCCATCCAAAAGTGCCCGCAAAGGAAGGCTTTGGGTACAACTGAACTCCCCAGGGGAGCCTTTATGCAGCCCCACATGCAACTGGACCCTCCGTGTTCGCTCTTTACAGCAACCCTAAATATAACCCTAGCCAGCATGGCAGAAAACTTGAAAACTCGGGCCACAGAAAAAGCGTTTCAAGCCCCATTCACCCATCCAGAAGTGCCCCTAAAGGAAGGCTTTGGGTACAACTGAACTCCCCAGGGGAGCCTTTATGCAGCCCCACATGCAACTGGACCCTCCGGGTTCACTCTTTCACCGCAAGCCTAAATATAACCCTAGCCAGCATGGCAGAAAACTGAAAACTCGGGCCACAGAAAAAGCGTTTCAAGCCCCATTCACCCATCCAGAAGTGCCCCCAAAGGAAGGCTTTGGGTACAAGTGAACTCCCCAGGGGAGCCTTTATGCAGCCCCACATGGAACTGGACCCTCCGTATTCGCTGTTTCACAGCAACCCTAAATATAACCCTGGCCCGCCTGGCAGTCGACTGAAAGTTCGAGCCACAGAAAATGTGTTACGAGCCCCATTCGCCCATCCAAAAGTGCCCCCAAAGGAAGGCTTTGGGTACATCTGAACTCCCCAGGGGAGCCTTTATGCAGCCCCACATGCAACTGGACCCTCCGTGTTCGCTTTTTACAGCAACCCTAAATATAACCCTAGCCAGCATGGCAGAAGACTGAAAAATCGGGCCACAGAAAAAGCGTTTCAAGCCCCTTTCGCCCATCCAGAAGTGCCCCCAAAGGAAGGCTTTGGGTACAAGTGAACTCCCCAGGGGACCCTTTATGCAGCCCCACATGCAACTGGACCCTCCTTGTTCACTGTTTACGAGCAACCCTAAATATACCCCTAGCCACCATGGCAGAAGACTGAAAACTCGGGCTCCAGAAAATGCGTTTCAAGCCCCATTCACCATCCAGAAGTGCCCCGAATGGAAGGCTTTGGGTACAACTGAACTCCCCAGGGGAGCCTTTATGCAGCCCCACATGCAACTGGACCCTCCGGGTTCACTCTTTCACCGCAAGCCTAAATATAGCCCTAGCACGCCTTGCAGTCGACTGAAAGTTCGAGCCACAGAAAATGTGTTACGAGCCCCATTCGCCCATCCAAAAGTGCCCCCATAGGAAGGCTTTGGGTACATCTGAACTCCCCAGGGGAGCCTTTACGCAGCCCCACATGCAACTGGACCCTCCGTGTTCGCTCTTTACAGCAACCCTAAATATAACACTAGCCAGC
This sequence comes from Anas acuta, assembly GCF_963932015.1. Taxonomy (NCBI): domain Eukaryota; kingdom Metazoa; phylum Chordata; class Aves; order Anseriformes; family Anatidae; genus Anas; species Anas acuta. The sequence continues at coordinate 12,321,131 of NC_088997.1, forward strand.
ATGGCAGAAGACTGGAAACTCGGGCTCCAGAAAATGCGTTTCAAGCCCCATTCGCCCATCCAGAAGTGCCCCCAAAGGAAGACTTTGGGTACAAGTGAACTCCCCAGGGGAGCCTTTATGCAGCCCCACATGCAACTGGACCCTCCGGGTTCACTCTTTCACCGCAAGCCTAAATATAGCGCTCGGCGCAATGGGATTAGACTGAAAAAGCGGCCCTCAGATATCGCATTGCGATTCCCCTTGGACCATCCAAAAGTGCCCCCAAAGGAAGGCTTTGGGTACAACTGGAATCCCCAGGGGAGCCTTAACGCAGCCCCACATGCAACTGGACCCTCCGTATTCGCTCTTTCACAGCAACCCTAAATATAGCCCTGGCTCGCCTGGCAGTCGACTGAAAACTCGGGCCCCAGAAAAACTGTTAAAAGCCTAATTCGCCCATCCAAAAGTGCCCCCAGAGGAAGGCTTTGGGTACAACTGAACTCCCCAGGGGAGCCTTTACGCAGCCCCACATGCAACTGGACCCTCCTTGTTCACTGTTTACGAGCAACCCTAAATATACCCGTAGCCACCATGGCAGAAGACTGAAAACTCGGGCTCCAGAAAAAGCGTTTCAAGCCCCATTCACCCATCCAGAAGTGCCCCCAAAGGAAGGCTTTGGGTACAAGTGAACTCCCCAGGGGAGCCTTTATGCAGCCCCACATGGAACTGGACCCTCCGTATTCGCTGTTTCACAGCAACCCTAAATATAACCCTGGCCCGCCTGGCAGTCGACTGAAAAATCGGGCCCCAGAAAACGTGCTACAAGCCCCATTCGACCATCCAAAAGTGCCCCCAGAGGAAGGCTTTGGGTACAACTGAACTCCCCAGGGGAGCCTTTATGCAGGCCCATACACAACTGGACCCTCCTTGTTCGCTGTTTACAAGCAACCCTAAATATAACACTAGCCAGCATGGCAGAAAACTGAAAACTCGGGCCACAGAAAAAGCGTTTCAAGCCCCATTCACCCATCCAGAAGTGCCCCCAAAGGAAGGCTTTGGGTACAACTGAACTCCCCAGGGGAGCCTTTATGCAGCCCCACATGCAACTGGACCCTCCGGGTTCACTCTTTCACCGCAAGCCTAAATATATCCCTAGCATGCCTGGGAGTCGACTGAAAACTCGGGCCCCAGAAAATGCGTTAAAAGCCTAATTCGCCCATCCAAAAGTGCCCCCAGAGGAAGGCTTTGGGTACAACTGGACTCCCCAGGGGAGCCTTAACGCAGCCCCACATGCAACTGGACCCTCTGTATTCGCTCTTTCACAGCAACCCTAAATATAGCCCTGGCCCGCCTGGCAGTCGACTGAAAACTCGGGCCCCAGAAAATGTATTAAAAGCCTAATTCGCCCATCCAAAAGTGCCCCCAGAGGAAGGCTTTGGGTACATCTGAACTCCCCAGGGGAGCCTTTACGCAGCCCCACATGCAACTGGACCCTCCTTGTTCACTGTTTACGAGCAACCCTAAATATACCCCTAGCCAGCATGGCAGAAGACTGAAAACTCGGGCTCCAGAAAATGCGTTTCAAGCCCCATTCACCCATCCAGAAGTGCCCCCAAAGGAAGGCTTTGGGTACAACTGAACTCCCCAGGGGAGCCTTTATGCAGCCCCACATGCAACTGGACCCTCCGGGTTCACTCTTTCACCGCAAGCCTAAATATAGCCCTAGCACGCCTGGCAGTCGACTGAAAGTTCGAGCCACAGAAAATGTGTTACGAGCCCCATTCGCCCATCCAAAAGTGCCCGCAAAGGAAGGCTTTGGGTACAACTGAACTCCCCAGGGGAGCCTTTATGCAGCCCCACATGCAACTGGACCCTCCGTGTTCGCTCTTTACAGCAACCCTAAATATAACCCTAGCCAGCATGGCAGAAAACTGAAAACTCGGGCCACAGAAAAAGCGTTTCAAGCCCCATTCACCCATCCAGAAGTGCCCCTAAAGGAAGGCTTTGGTACAACTGAACTCCCCAGGGGAGCCTTTATGCAGCCCCACATGCAACTGGACCCTCCGGGTTCACTCTTTCACCGCAAGCCTAAATATAGCCCTAGCACGCCTGGCAGTCGACTGAAAGTTCGAGCCACAGAAAATGTGTTTCGAGCCCCATTCGCCCATCCAAAAGTGCCCCCAAAGGAAGGCTTTGGGTACATCTGAACTCCCCAGGGGAGCCTTTATGCAGCCCCACATGCAACAGGACCCTCCGTGTTCGGTCTTTACAGCAAACCTAAATATAACCCTAGGCAGCATGGCAGAAGACTGGAAACTCGGGCCACAGAAAAAGCGTTTCAAGCCCCTTTCGCCCATCCAGAAGTGCCCCCAAAGGAAGACTTTGGGTACAACTGAACTCCCCAGGGGAGCCTTTATGCAGCCCCACATGCAACTGGACCCTCCGGGTTCACTCTTTCACCGCAAGCCTAAATATATCCCTAGCACGCCTGGCAGTCGACTGAAAGTTCGAGCCACAGAAAATGTGTTACGAGCCCAATTCGCCCATCCAAAAGTGCCCCCAAAGGAAGGCTTTGGGTACATCTGAACTCCCCAGGGGAGCCTTTACGCAGCCCCACATGCAACTGGACCCTCCGGGTTCACTCTTTCACCGCAAGCCTAAATATAGCCCTAGCACGCCTGGCAGTCGACTGAAAGTTCGAGCCACAGAAAATGTGTTACGAGCCCCATTCGCCCATCCAAACGTGCCCCCAAAGGAAGGCTTTGGGTACAACTGAACTCCCCAGGGGAGCCTTTATGCAGCCCCACATGCAACTGGACCCTCCGTATTCGCTGTTTCACAGTAACCCTAAATATAACCCTGGCCCGCATGGCAGACGACTGAAAAATCGGGCCCCAGAAAACGTGCTACAAGCCCCATTCGACCATCCAAAAGTGCCCCCAGAGGAAGGCTTTGGGTACAACTGAACTCCCCAGGGGAGCCTTTATGCAGGCCCATACGCAACTGGACCCTCCTTGTTCGCTGTTTACAAGCAACCCTAAATATAACACTAGCCAGCATGGCAGAAAACTGAAAACTCGGGCCACAGAAAAAGCGTTTCAAGCCCCATTTACCCATCCAGAAGTGCCCCCAAAGGAAGGCTTTGGGTACAACTGAACTCCCCAGGGGAGCGTTTATGCAGCCCCACATGGAACTGGACCCTTAGTATTCGCTGTTTCACAGCAACCCTAAATATAGCCCTAGCATGCCTGGCAGTCGACTGAAAACTCGGGCCCCAGAAAATGCGTTAAAAGCCTAATTCGCCCATTCAAAAGTGCCCCCAGAGGAAGGCTTTGGGTACAACTGGACTCCCCAGGGGAGCCTTAACGCAGCCCCACATGCAACTGGACCCTCCGTATTCGCTCTTTCACAGCAACCCTAAATATAGCCCTGGCCCGCCTGGCAGTCGACTGAAAACTCAGGCCCCAGAAAATGTATTAAAAGCCTAATTCGCCCATCCAAAAGTGCCCCCAGAGGAAGGCTTTGGGTACAACTGAACTCCCCAGGGGAGCCTTTACGCAGCCCCACATGCAACTGGACCCTCCTTGTTCACTGTTTACGAGCAACCCTAAATATACCCCTAGCCACCATGGCAGAAGACTGAAAACTCGGGCTCCAGAAAATGCGTTTCAAGCCCCATTCACCCATCCAGAAGTGCCCCCAAAGGAAGGCTTTGGGTACAAGTGAACTCCCCAGGGGAGCCTTTATGCAGCCCCACATGCAACTGGACCCTCCGTATTCGCTGTTTCACAGCAACCCTAAATATAACCCTGGCCTGCCTGGCAGTCGACTGAAAGTTCGAGCCACAGAAAATGTGTTACGAGCCCCATTCGCCCATCCAAAAGTGCCCCCAAAGGAAGGCTTTGGGTACATCTGAACTCCCCAGGGGAGCCTTTATGCAGCCCCACATGCAACTGGACCCTCCGTGTTCGCTCTTTACAGCAACCCTAAATATAACCCTAGCCAGCATGGCAGAAGACTGAAAACTCGGGCCACAGAAAAAGCGTTTCAAGCCCCTTTCGCCCATCCAGAAGTGCCCCCAAAGGAAGGCTTTGGGTACAGCTGAACTCCCCAGGGGACCCTTTATGCAGCCCCACATGCAACTGGACCCTCCTTGTTCACTGTTTACGAGCAACCCTAAATATCCCCCTAGCCACCATGGCAGAAGACTGAAAACTCGGGCTCCAGAAAATGCGTTTCAAGCCCCATTCACCCATCCAGAAGTGCCCCCAAAGGAAGGCTTTGGGTACAACTGAACTCCCCAGGGGAGCCTTTATGCAGCCCCACATGCAACTGGACCCTCCGGGTTCACTCTTTCACCGCAAGCCTAAATATAGCCCTAGCACGCCTGGCAGTCGACTGAAAGTTCGAGCCACAGAAAATGTGTTACGAGCCCCATTCGCCCATCCAAAAGTGCCCCCAAAGGAAGGCTTTGGGTACATCTGAACTCCCCAGGGGACCCTTTATGCAGCCCCACATGCAACTGGACCCTCCGTGTTCGCTCTTTACAGCAACCCTAAATATAACCCTAGCCAGCATGGCAGAAGACTGGAAACTCGGGCTCCAGAAAATGCGTTTCAAGCCCCATTCACCCATCCAGAAGTGCCCCCAAAGGAAGGCTTTGGGTACAAGTGAACTCCCCAGGGGAGCCTTTATGCAGCCCCACATGCAACTGGACCCTCCGTATTCGCTGTTTCACAGCAACCCTAAATATAACCCTGGCCCGCCTGGCAGTCGACTGAAAGTTCGAGCCACAGAAAATGTGTTACGAGCCCCATTCGCCCATCCAAAAGTGCCCCCAAAGGAAGGCTTTGGGTACATCTGAACTCCCCAGGGGAGCCTTTATGCAGCCCCACATGCAACTGGACCCTCCGTGTTCGCTCTTTACAGCAACCCTAAATATAACCCTAGCCAGCATGGCAGAAGACTGAAAAATCGGGCCACAGAAAAAGCGTTTCAAGCCCCTTTCGCCCATCCAGAAGTGCCCCCAAAGGAAGGCTTCGGGTACAAGTGAATTCCCCAGGGGACCCTTTATGCAGCCCCACATGCAACTGGACCCTCCTTGTTCACTGTTTACGAGCAACCCTAAATATACCCCTAGCCACCATGGCAGAAGACTGAAAACTCGGGCTCCAGAAAATGCGTTTCAAGCCCCATTCACCATCCAGAAGTGCCCCGAATGGAAGGCTTTGGGTACAACTGAACTCCCCAGGGGAGCCTTTATGCAGCCCCACATGCAACTGGACCCTCCGGGTTCACTCTTTCACCGCAAGCCTAAATATAGCCCTAGCACGCCTTGCAGTCGACTGAAAGTTCGAGCCACAGAAAATGTGTTACGAGCCCCATTCGCCCATCCAAAAGTGCCCCCATAGGAAGGCTTTGGGTACATCTGAACTCCCCAGGGGAGCCTTTACGCAGCCCCACATGCAACTGGACCCTCCGTGTTCGCTCTTTACAGCAACCCTAAATATAACACTAGCCAGCATGGCAGAAGACTGGAAACTCGGGCTCCAGAAAATGCGTTTCAAGCCCCATTCGCCCATCCAGAAGTGCCCCCAAAGGAAGACTTTGGGTACAAGTGAACTCCCCAGGGGAGCCTTTATGCAGCCCCACATGCAACTGGACCCTCCGGGTTCACTCTTTCACCGCAAGCCTAAATATAGCGCTCGGCGCAATGGGATTAGACTGAAAAAGCGGGCCTCAGATATCGCATTGCGATTCCCCTTGGACCATCCAAAAGTGCCCCCAAAGGAAGGCTTTGGGTACAACTGGAATCCCCAGGGGAGCCTTAACGCAGCCCCACATGCAACTGGACCCTCCGTATTCGCTCTTTCACAGCAACCCTAAATATAGCCCTGGCTCGCCTGGCAGTCGACTGAAAACTCGGGCCCCAGAAAAACTGTTAAAAGCCTAATTCGCCCATCCAAAAGTGCCCCCAGAGGAAGGCTTTGGGTACAACTGAACTCCCCAGGGGAGCCTTTACGCAGCCCCACATGCAACTGGACCCTCCTTGTTCACTGTTTACGAGCAACCCTAAATATACCCGTAGCCACCATGGCAGAAGACTGAAAACTCGGGCTCCAGAAAAAGCGTTTCAAGCCCCATTCACCCATCCAGAAGTGCCCCCAAAGGAAGGCTTTGGGTACAAGTGAACTCCCCAGGGGAGCCTTTATGCAGCCCCACATGGAACTGGACCCTCCGTATTCGCTGTTTCACAGCAACCCTAAATATAACCCTGGCCCGCCTGGCAGTCGACTGAAAAATCGGGCCCCAGAAAACGTGCTACAAGCCCCATTCGACCATCCAAAAGTGCCCCCAGAGGAAGGCTTTGGGTACAACTGAACTCCCCAGGGGAGCCTTTATGCAGGCCCATACGCAACTGGACCCTCCTTGTTCGCTGTTTACAAGCAACCCTAAATATAACACTAGCCAGCATGGCAGAAAACTGAAAACTCGGGCCACAGAAAAAGCGTTTCAAGCCCCATTCACCCATCCAGAAGTGCCCCCAAAGGAAGGCTTTGGGTACAACTGAACTCCCCAGGGGAGCCTTTATGCAGCCCCACATGCAACTGGACCCTCCGGGTTCACTCTTTCACCGCAAGCCTAAATATAGCCCTAGCATGCCTGGCAGTCGACTGAAAACTCGGGCCCCAGAAAATGCGTTAAAAGCCTAATTCGCCCATCTAAAAGTGCCCCCAGAGGAAGGCTTTGGGTACAACTGGACTCCCCAGGGGAGCCTTAACGCAGCCCCACATGCAACTGGACCCTCCGTATTCGCTCTTTCACAGCAACCCTAAATATAGCCCTGGCCCGCCTGGCAGTCGACTGAAAACTCGGGCCCCAGAAAATGTATTAAAAGCCTAATTCGCCCATCCAAAAGTGCCCCCAGAGGAAGGCTTTGGGTACATCTGAACTCCCCAGGGGAGCCTTTACGCAGCCCCACATGCAACTGGACCCTCCTTGTTCACTGTTTACGAGCAACCCTAAATATACCCCTAGCCAGCATGGCAGAAGACTGAAAACTCGGGCTCCAGAAAATGCGTTTCAAGCCCCATTCACCCATCCAGAAGTGCCCCCAAAGGAAGGCTTTGGGTACAACTGAACTCCCCAGGGGAGCCTTTATGCAGCCCCACATGCAACTGGACCCTCCGGGTTCACTCTTTCACCGCAAGCCTAAATATAGCCCTAGCACGCCTGGCAGTCGACTGAAAGTTCGAGCCACAGAAAATGTGTTACGAGCCCCATTCGCCCATCCAAAAGTGCCCGCAAAGGAAGGCTTTGGGTACAACTGAACTCCCCAGGGGAGCCTTTATGCAGCCCCACATGCAACTGGACCCTCCGTGTTCGCTCTTTACAGCAACCCTAAATATAACCCTAGCCAGCATGGCAGAAAACTGAAAACTCGGGCCACAGAAAAAGCGTTTCAAGCCCCATTCACCCATCCAGAAGTGCCCCTAAAGGAAGGCTTTGGGTACAACTGAACTCCCCAGGGGAGCCTTTATGCAGCCCCACATGCAACTGGACCCTCCGGGTTCACTCTTTCACAGCAACCCTAAATATAGCCCTAGCACGCCTGGCAGTCGACTGAAAGTTCGAGCCACAGAAAATGTGTTACGAGCCCCATTCGCCCATCCAAAAGTGCCCCCAAAGGAAGGCTTTGGGTACATCTGAACTCCCCAGGGGACCCTTTATGCAGCCCCACATGCAACTGGACCCTCCGTGTTCGCTCTTTACAGCAACCCTAAATATAACCCTAGCCAGCATGGCAGAAGACTGGAAACTCGGGCTCCAGAAAATGCGTTTCAAGCCCCATTCACCCATCCAGAAGTGCCCCCAAAGGAAGGCTTTGGGTACAAGTGAACTCCCCAGGGGAGCCTTTATGCAGCCCCACATGCAACTGGACCCTCCGTATTCGCTGTTTCACAGCAACCCTAAATATAACCCTGGCCCGCCTGGCAGTCGACTGAAAGTTCGAGCCACAGAAAATGTGTTACGAGCCCCATTCGCCCATCCAAAAGTGCCCCCAAAGGAAGGCTTTGGGTACATCTGAACTCCCCAGGGGAGCCTTTATGCAGCCCCACATGCAACTGGACCCTCCGTGTTCGCTCTTTACAGCAACCCTAAATATAACCCTAGCCAGCATGGCAGAAGACTGAAAAATCGGGCCACAGAAAAAGCGTTTCAAGCCCCTTTCGCCCATCCAGAAGTGCCCCCAAAGGAAGGCTTCGGGTACAAGTGAACTCCCCAGGGGACCCTTTATGCAGCCCCACATGCAACTGGACCCTCCTTGTTCACTGTTTACGAGCAACCCTAAATATACCCCTAGCCACCATGGCAGAAGACTGAAAACTCGGGCTCCAGAAAATGCGTTTCAAGCCCCATTCACCATCCAGAAGTGCCCCGAATGGAAGGCTTTGGGTACAACTGAACTCCCCAGGGGAGCCTTTATGCAGCCCCACATGCAACTGGACCCTCCGGGTTCACTCTTTCACCGCAAGCCTAAATATAGCCCTAGCACGCCTTGCAGTCGACTGAAAGTTCGAGCCACAGAAAATGTGTTACGAGCCCCATTCGCCCATCCAAAAGTGCCCCCATAGGAAGGCTTTGGGTACATCTGAACTCCCCAGGGGAGCCTTTACGCAGCCCCACATGCAACTGGACCCTCCGTGTTCGCTCTTTACAGCAACCCTAAATATAACACTAGCCAGCATGGCAGAAGACTGGAAACTCGGGCTCCATAAAATGCGTTTCAAGCCCCATTCGCCCATCCAGAAGTGCCCCCAAAGGAAGACTTTGGGTACAAGTGAACTCCCCAGGGGAGCCTTTATGCAGCCCCACATGCAACTGGACCCTCCGGGTTCACTCTTTCACCGCAAGCCTAAATATAGCGCTCGGCGCAATGGGATTAGACTGAAAAAGCGGGCCTCAGATATCGCATTGCGATTCCCCTTGGACCATCCAAAAGTGCCCCCAAAGGAAGGCTTTGGGTACAACTGGAATCCCCAGGGGAGCCTTAACGCAGCCCCACATGCAACTGGACCCTCCGTATTCGCTCTTTCACAGCAACCCTAAATATAGCCCTGGCCCGCCTGGCAGACGACTGAAAAATCGGGCCCCAGAAAACGTGCTACAAGCCCCATTCGACCATCCAAAAGTGCCCCCAGAGGAAGGCTTTGGGTACAACTGAACTCCCCAGGGGAGCCTTTATGCAGGCCCATACGCAACTGGACCCTCCTTGTTCGCTGTTTACAAGCAACCCTAAATATAACACTAGCCAGCATGGCAGAAAACTGAAAACTCGGGCCACAGAAAAAGCATTTCAAGCCCCATTTACCCATCCAGAAGTGCCCCCAAAGGAAGGCTTTGGGTACAACTGAACTCCCCAGGGGACCCTTTATGCAGCCCCACATGCAACTGGACCCTCCGGGTTCGGTCTTTACAGCAACCCTAAATATAACCCTAGGCAGCATGGCAGAAGACTGGAAACTCGGGCCACAGAAAAAGCGTTTCAAGCCCCTTTCGCCCATCCAGAAGTGCCCCCAAAGGAAGACTTTGGGTACAACTGAACTCCCCAGGGGAGCCTTTACGCAGCCCCACATGCAACTGGACCCTCCGGGTTCACTCTTTCACCGCAAGCCTAAATATAGCCCTAGCACGCCTGGCAGTCGACTGAAAGTTCGAGCCACAGAAAATGTGTTACGAGCCCCATTCGCCCATCCAAACGTGCCCCCAAAGGAAGGCTTTGGGTACAACTGAACTCCCCAGGGGAGCCTTTATGCAGCCCCACATGGAACTGGACCCTCCGTATTCGCTGTTTCACAGCAACCCTAAATATAACCCTGGCCCGCATGGCAGACGACTGAAAAATCGGGCCCCAGAAAACGTGCTACAAGCCCCATTCGACCATCCAAAAGTGCCCCCAGAGGAAGGCTTTGGGTACAACTGAACTCCCCAGGGGAGCCTTTATGCAGGCCCATACGCAACTGGACCCTCCTTGTTCGCTGTTTACAAGCAACCCTAAATATAACACTAGCCAGCATGGCAGAAAACTGAAAACTCGGGCCACAGAAAAAGCATTTCAAGCCCCATTCACCCATCCAGAAGTGCCCCCAAAGGAAGGCTTTGGGTACAACTGAACTCCCCAGGGGAGCCTTTATGCAGGCCCATACGCAACTGGACCCTCCGGGTTCACTCTTTCACCGCAAGCCTAAATATAGCCCTAGCATGCCTGGCAGTCGACTGAAAACTCGGGCCCCAGAAAATGCGTTAAAAGCCTAATTCGCCCATTCAAAAGTGCCCCCAGAGGAAGGCTTTGGGTACAACTGGACTCCCCAGGGGAGCCTTAACGCAGCCCCACATGCAACTGGACCCTCCGTATTCGCTCTTTCACAGCAACCCTAAATATAGCCCTGGCCCGCCTGGCAGTCGACTGAAAACTCAGGCCCCAGAAAATGTATTAAAAGCCTAATTCGCCCATCCAAAAGTGCCCCCAGAGGAAGGCTTTGGGTACAACTGAACTCCCCAGGGGAGCCTTTACGCAGCCCCACATGCAACTGGACCCTCCTTGTTCACTGGTTACGAGGAAGGCTTTGGGTACAACTGGACTCCCCAGGGGAGCCTTAACGCAGCCCCACATGCAACTGGACCCTCCGTATTCGCTCTTTCACAGCAACCCTAAATATACCCCTAGCCACCATGGCAGAAGACTGAAAAATCGGGCTCCAGAAAATGCGTTTCAAGCCCCATTCACCCATCCAGAAGTGCCCCCAAAGGAAGGCTTTGGGTACAAGTGAACTCCCCAGGGGAGCCTTTATGCAGCCCCACATGCAACTGGACCCTCCGTATTCGCTGTTTCACAGCAACCCTAAATATAACCCTGGCCTGCCTGGCAGTCGACTGAAAGTTCGAGCCACAGAAAATGTGTTACGAGCCCCATTCGCCCATCCAAAAGTGCCCCCAAAGGAAGGCTTTGGGTACATCTGAACTCCCCAGGGGAGCCTTTATGCAGCCCCACATGCAACTGGACCCTCCGTGTTCGCTCTTTACAGCAACCCTAAATATAACCCTAGCCAGCATGGCAGAAGACTGAAAACTCGGGCCACAGAAAAAGCGTTTCAAGCCCCTTTCGCCCATCCAGAAGTGCCCCCAAAGGAAGGCTTTGGGTACAGCTGAACTCCCCAGGGGACCCTTTATGCAGCCCCACATGCAACTGGACCCTCCTTGTTCACTGTTTACGAGCAACCCTAAATATACCCCTAGCCACCATGGCAGAAGACTGAAAACTCGGGCTCCAGAAAATGCGTTTCAAGCCCCATTCACCCATCCAGAAGTGCCCCCAAAGGAAGGCTTTGGGTACAAGTGAACTCCCCAGGGGAGCCTTTATGCAGCCCCACATGCAACTGGACCCTCCGGGTTCACTCTTTCACCGCAAGCCTAAATATAGCCCTAGCACGCCTGGCAGTCGACTGAAAATTCGAGCCACAGAAAATGTGTTACGAGCCCCATTCGCCCATCCAAAAGTGCCCCCAAAGGAAGGCTTTGGGTACATCTGAACTCCCCAGGGGAGCCTTTATGCAGCCCCACATGCAACTGGACCCTCCGTGTTCGCTCTTTACAGCAACCCTAAATATAACCCTAGCCAGCATGGCAGAAGACTGGAAACTCGGGCTCCAGAAAATGCGTTTCAAGCCCCATTCACCCATCCAGAAGTGCCCCCAAAGGAAGGCTTTGGGTACAACTGAAGTCCCCAGGGGAGCCTTTATGCAGCCCCACATGCAACTGGACCCTCCGGGTTCACTCTTTCACCGCAAGCCTAAATATAGCGCTCGGCGCAATGGGAGAAGACTGAAAAAGAGGGCCTCAGATATCGCATTGCGATTCCCCTTGGACCATCCCAAAGTGCCCCCAAAGGAAGGCTTTGGGTACAACTGGACTCCCCAGGGGAGCCTTAACGCAGCCCCACATGCAACTGGACCCTCCGTATTCGCTCTTTCACAGCAACCCTAAATATAGCCCTGGCCCGCCTGGCAGTCGACTGAAAACTCAGGCTCCAGATAATGTATTAAAAGCCTAATTCGCCCATCCAAAAGTGCCCCCAAAGGAAGGCTTTGGGTACAACTGAACTCCCCAGGGGAGCCTTTATGCAGCCCCACATGCAACTGGACCCTCCGGGTTCACTCTTTCACCGCAAGCCTAAATATAGCCCTAGCACGCCTGGCAGTCGACTGAAAGTTCGAGCCACAGAAAATGTGTTACGAGCCCCATTCGCCCATCCAAAAGTGCCCCCAAAGGAAGGCTTTGGGTACATCTGAACTCCCCAGGGGACCCTTTATGCAGCCCCACATGCAACTGGACCCTCCGTGTTCGCTCTTTACAGCAACCCTAAATATAACCCTAGCCAGCATGGCAGAAGACTGGAAACTCGGGCTCCAGAAAATGCGTTTCAAGCCCCATTCACCCATCCAGAAGTGCCCCCAAAGGAAGGCTTTGGGTACAAGTGAACTCCCCAGGGGAGCCTTTATGCAGCCCCACATGCAACTGGACCCTCCGTATTCGCTGTTTCACAGCAACCCTAAATATAACCCTGGCCCGCCTGGCAGTCGACTGAAAGTTCGAGCCACAGAAAATGTGTTACGAGCCCCATTCGCCCATCCAAAAGTGCCCCCAAAGGAAGGCTTTGGGTACATCTGAACTCCCCAGGGGAGCCTTTATGCAGCCCCACATGCAACTGGACCCTCCGTGTTCGCTCTTTACAGCAACCCTAAATATAACCCTAGCCAGCATGGCAGAAGACTGAAAAATCGGGCCACAGAAAAAGCGTTTCAAGCCCCTTTCGCCCATCCAGAAGTGCCCCCAAAGGAAGGCTTCGGGTACAAGTGAACTCCCCAGGGGACCCTTTATGCAGCCCCACATGCAACTGGACCCTCCTTGTTCACTGTTTACGAGCAACCCTAAATATACCCCTAGCCACCATGGCAGAAGACTGAAAACTCGAGCTCCAGAAAATGCGTTTCAAGCCCCATTCACCATCCAGAAGTGCCCCGAATGGAAGGCTTTGGGTACAACTGAACTCCCCAGGGGAGCCTTTATGCAGCCCCACATGCAACTGGACCCTCCGGGTTCACTCTTTCACCGCAAGCCTAAATATAGCCCTAGCACGCCTTGCAGTCGACTGAAAGTTCGAGCCACAGAAAATGTGTTACGAGCCCCATTCGCCCATCCAAAAGTGCCCCCATAGGAAGGCTTTGGGTACATCTGAACTCCCCAGGGGAGCCTTTACGCAGCCCCACATGCAACTGGACCCTCCGTGTTCGCTCTTTACAGCAACCCTAAATATAACACTAGCCAGCATGGCAGAAGACTGGAAACTCGGGCTCCAGAAAATGCGTTTCAAGCCCCATTCGCCCATCCAGAAGTGCCCCCAAAGGAAGACTTTGGGTACAAGTGAACTCCCCAGGGGAGCCTTTATGCAGCCCCACATGCAACTGGACCCTCCGGGTTCACTCTTTCACCGCAAGCCTAAATATAGCGCTCGGCGCAATGGGATTAGACTGAAAAACCGGGCCTCAGATATCGCATTGCGATTCCCCTTGGACCATCCAAAAGTGCCCCCAAAGGAAGGCTTTGGGTACAACTGGAATCCCCAGGGGAGCCTTAACGCAGCCCCACATGCAACTGGACCCTCCGTATTCGCTCTTTCACAGCAACCCTAAATATAGCCCTGGCCCGCCTGGCAGACGACTGAAAAATCGGGCCCCAGAAAACGTGCTACAAGCCCCATTCGACCATCCAAAAGTGCCCCCAGAGGAAGGCTTTGGGTACAACTGAACTCCCCAGGGGAGCCTTTATGCAGGCCCATACGCAACTGGACCCTCCTTGTTCGCTGTTTACAAGCAACCCTAAATATAACACTAGCCAGCATGGCAGAAAACTGAAAACTCGGGCCACAGAAAAAGCATTTCAAGCCCCATTTACCCATCCAGAAGTGCCCCCAAAGGAAGGCTTTGGGTACAACTGAACTCCCCAGGGGACCCTTTATGCAGCCCCACATGCAACTGGACCCTCCGGGTTCGGTCTTTACAGCAACCCTAAATATAACCCTAGGCAGCATGGCAGAAGACTGGAAACTCGGGCCACAGAAAAAGCGTTTCAAGCCCCTTTCGCCCATCCAGAAGTGCCCCCAAAGGAAGACTTTGGGTACAACTGAACTCCCCAGGGGAGCCTTTATGCAGCCCCACATGCAACTGGACCCTCCGGGTTCACTCTTTCACCGCAAGCCTAAATATATCCCTAGCACGCCTGGCAGTCGACTGAAAGTTCGAGCCACAGAAAATGTGTTACGAGCCCAATTCGCCCATCCAAAAGTGCCCCCAAAGGAAGGCTTTGGGTACATCTGAACTCCCCAGGGGAGCCTTTATGCAGCCCCACATGCAACTGGACCCTCCGGGTTCACTCTTTCACCGCAAGCCTAAATATAGCCCTAGCACGCCTGGCAGTCGACTGAAAGTTCGAGCCACAGAAAATGTGTTACGAGCCCCATTCGCCCATCCAAACGTGCCCCCAAAGGAAGGCTTTGGGTACAACTGAACTCCCCAGGGGAGCCTTTATGCAGCCCCACATGGAACTGGACCCTCCGTATTCGCTGTTTCACAGCAACCCTAAATATAACCCTGGCCCGCATGGCAGACGACTGAAAAATCGGGCCCCAGAAAACGTGCTACAAGCCCCATTCGACCATCCAAAAGTGCCCCCAGAGGAAGGCTTTGGGTACAACTGAACTCCCCAGGGGAGCCTTTATGCAGGCCCATACGCAACTGGACCCTCCTTGTTCGCTGTTTACAAGCAACCCTAAATATAACACTAGCCAGCATGGCAGAAAACTGAAAACTCGGGCCACAGAAAAAGCATTTCAAGCCCCATTCACCCATCCAGAAGTGCCCCCAAAGGAAGGCTTTGGGTACAACTGAACTCCCCAGGGGAGCCTTTATGCAGGCCCATACGCAACTGGACCCTCCGGGTTCACTCTTTCACCGCAAGCCTAAATATAGCCCTAGCATGCCTGGCAGTCGACTGAAAACTCGGGCCCCAGAAAATGCGTTAAAAGCCTAATTCGCCCATTCAAAAGTGCCCCCAGAGGAAGGCTTTGGGTACAACTGGACTCCCCAGGGGAGCCTTAACGCAGCCCCACATGCAACTGGACCCTCCGTATTCGCTCTTTCACAGCAACCCTAAATATAGCCCTGGCCCGCCTGGCAGTCGACTGAAAACTCAGGCCCCAGAAAATGTATTAAAAGCCTAATTCGCCCATCCAAAAGTGCCCCCAGAGGAAGGCTTTGGGTACAACTGAACTCCCCAGGGGAGCCTTTACGCAGCCCCACATGCAACTGGACCCTCCGGGTTCACTCTTTCACCGCAAGCCTAAATATAGCCCTAGCATGCCTGGCAGTCGACTGAAAACTCGGGCCGCAGAAAATGCGTTAAAAGCCTAATTCGCCCATCCAAAAGTGCCCCCAGAGGAAGGCTTTGGGAACAACTGGACTCCCCAGGGGAGCCTTAACGCAGCCCCACATGCAACTGGACCCTCCGTATTCGCTCTTTGACAGAAACCCTAAATATAGCCCTGGCCGGTCTGGCAGTCGACTGAAAACTCGTGCCCCAGAAAATGTATTAAAAGCCTAATTTGCCCATCCAAAAGTGCCCCCAAAGGAAGGCTTTGGGTACAACTGAACTCCCCAGGGGAGCCTTTATGCAGCCCCACATGGAACTGGACCCTCCGTATTCGCTGTTTCACAGCAACCCTAAATATAACCCTGGCCCGCATGGCAGACGACTGAAAAATCGGGCCCCAGAAAACGTGCTACAAGCCCCATTCGACCATCCAAAAGTGCCCCCAGAGGAAGGCTTTGGGTACAACTGAACTCCCCAGGGGAGCCTTTATGCAGGCCCATACGCAACTGGACCCTCCTTGTTCGCTGTTTACAAGCAACCCTAAATATAACACTAGCCAGCATGGCAGAAAACTGAAAACTCGGGCCACAGAAAAAGCGTTTCAAGCCCCATTCACCCATCCAGAAGTGCCCCCAAAGGAAGGCTTTGGGTACAACTGAACTCCCCAGGGGAGCCTTTATGCAGCCCCACATGCAACTGGACCCTCCGGGTTCACTCTTTCACCGCAAGCCTAAATATAGCCCTAGCATGCCTGGCAGTCGACTGAAAACTCGGGCCCCAGAAAATGCGTTAAAAGCCTAATTCGCCCATTCAAAAGTGCCCCCAGAGGAAGGCTTTGGGTACAACTGGACTCCCCAGGGGAGCCTTAACGCAGCCCCACATGCAACTGGACCCTCCGTATTCGCTCTTTCACAGCAACCCTAAATATAGCCCTGGCCCGCCTGGCAGTCGACTGAAAACTCGGGCCCCAGAAAATGCGTTAAAAGCCTAATTCGCCCATCCAAAAGTGCCCCCAGAGGAAGGCTTTGGGTACAACTGAACTCCCCAGGGGAGCCTTTACGCAGCCCCACATGCAACTGGACCCTCCTTGTTCACTGGTTACGAGGAAGGCTTTGGGTACAACTGGACTCCCCAGGGGAGCCTTAACGCAGCCCCACATGCAACTGGACCCTCCGTATTCGCTCTTTCACAGCAACCCTAAATATACCCCTAGCCACCATGGCAGAAGACTGAAAAATCGGGCTCCAGAAAATGCGTTTCAATCCCCATTCACCCATCCAGAAGTGCCCCCAAAGGAAGGCTTTGGGTACAAGTGAACTCCCCAGGGGAGCCTTTATGCAGCCCCACATGCAACTGGACCCTCCGTATTCGCTGTTTCACAGCAACCCTAAATATAACCCTGGCCTGCCTGGCAGTCGACTGAAAGTTCGAGCCACAGAAAATGTGTTACGAGCCCCATTCGCCCATCCAAAAGTGCCCCCAAAGGAAGGCTTTGGGTACATCTGAACTCCCCAGGGGAGCCTTTATGCAGCCCCACATGCAACTGGACCCTCCGTGTTCGCTCTTTACAGCAACCCTAAATATAACCCTAGCCAGCATGGCAGAAGACTGGAAACTCGGGCTCCAGAAAATGCGTTTCAAGCCCCATTCACCCATCCAGAAGTGCCCCCAAAGGAAGGCTTTGGGTACAACTGAACTCCCCAGGGGAGCCTTTATGCAGCCCCACATGCAACTGGACCCTCCGGGTTCACTCTTTCACCGCAAGCCTAAATATAGCGCTCGGCGCAATGGGAGAAGACTGAAAAAGAGGGCCTCAGATATCGCATTGCGATTCCCCTTGGACCATCCCAAAGTGCCCCCAAAGGAAGGCTTTGGGTACAACTGGACTCCCCAGGGGAGCCTTAACGCAGCCCCACATGCAACTGGACCCTCCGTATTCGCTCTTTCACAGCAACCCTAAATATAGCCCTGGCCCGCCTGGCAGTCGACTGAAAACTCAGGCTCCAGATAATGTATTAAAAGCCTAATTCGCCCATCCAAAAGTGCCCCCAAAGGAAGGCTTTGGGTACAACTGAACTCCCCAGGGGAGACTTTACGCAGCCCCACATGCAACTGGACCCTCCTTGTTCACTGTTTACGAGCAACCCTAAATATACCCCTAGCCAGCATGGCAGAAGACTGAAAACTCGGGCTCCAGAAAATGCGTTTCAAGCCCCATTCACCCATCCAGAAGTGCCCCCAAAGTAAGGCTTTGGGTACAACTGAACTCCCCAGGGGAGCCTTTATGCAGCCCCACATGCAACTGGACCCTCCGTATTCGCTCTTTCACAGCAACCCTAAATATAACCCTGGCCCGCCTGGCAGTCGACTGAAAGTTCGAGCCACAGAAAATGTGTTACGAGCCCCATTCGCCCATCCAAAAGTGCCCCCAAAGGAAGGCTTTGGGTACATCTGAACTCCCCAGGGGAGCCTTTATGCAGCCCCACATGCAACTGGACCCTCCGTGTTCGCTCTTTACAGCAACCCTAAATATAACCCTAGCCAGCATGGCAGAAGACTGGAAACTCGGGCTCCAGAAAATGCGTTTCAAGCCCCATTCACCCATCCAGAAGTGCCCCCAAAGGAAGACTTTGGGTACAAGTGAACTCCCCAGGGGAGCCTTTATGCAGCCCCACATGCAACTGGACCCTCCGGGTTCACTCTTTCACCGCAAGCCTAAATATAGCGCTCGGCGCAATTGGAGAAGACTGAAAAAGAGGGCCTCAGATATCGCATTGCGATTCCCCTTGGACCATCCCAAAGTGCCCCCAAAGGAAGGCTTTGGGTACAACTGGACTCCCCAGGGGAGCCTTAACGCAGCCCCACATGCAACTGGACCCTCCGTATTCGCTCTTTCACAGCAACCCTAAATATAGCCCTGGCCCGCCTGGCAGTCGACTGAAAACTCGGGCCCCAGAAAAACTGTTAAAAGCCTTATTCGCCCATCCAAAAGTGCCCCCAGAGGAAGGCTTTGGGTACAACTGAACTCCCCAGGGGAGCCTTTACGCAGCCCCACATGCAACTGGACCCTCCTTGTTCACTGGTTACGAGCAACCCTAAATATACCCCTAGCCACCATGGCAGAAGACTGAAAAATCGGGCTCCAGAAAATGCGTTTCAAGCCCCATTCACCCATCCAGAAGTGCCCCCAAAGGAAGGCTTTGGGTACAACTGAACTCCCCAGGGGAGCCTTTATGCAGCCCCACATGCAACTGAACCCTCCGGGTTCACTCTTTCACCGCAAGCCTAAATATAGCCCTAGCACGCCTGGCAGTCGACTGAAAGTTCGAGCCACAGAAAATGTGTTACGAGCCCCATTCGCCCATCCAAAAGTGCCCCCAAAGGAAGGCTTTGGGTACATCTGAACTCCCCAGGGGAGCCTTTACGCAGCCCCACATGCAACAGGACCCTCCGTGTTCGCTCTTTACAGCAACCCTAAATATAACCCTAGCCAGCATGGCAGAAGACTGAAAACTCGGGCCACAGAAAAAGCGTTTCAAGCCCCTTTCGCCCATCCAGAAGTGCCCCCAAAGGAAGGCTTTGGGTACAGCTGAACTCCCCAGGGGAGCCTTTATGCAGCCCCACATGCAACTGGACGCTCCTTGTTCACTGTTTACGAGCAACCCTAAATATACCCCTAGCCAGCATGGCAGAAGACTGAAAACTCGGGCTCCAGAAAATGCGTTTCAAGCCCCATTCACCCATCCAGAAGTGCCCCCAAAGGAAGGCTTTGGGTACAACTGAACTCCCCAGGGGAGCCTTTATGCAGCCCCACATGCAACTGGACCCTCCGGGTTCACTCTTTCACCGCAAGCCTAAATATAGCCCTAGCACGCCTGGCAGTCGACTGAAAATTCGAGCCACAGAAAATGTGTTACGAGCCCCATTCGCCCATCCAAAAGTGCCCCCAAAGGAAGGCTTTGGGTACATCTGAACTCCCCAGGGGAGCCTTTATGCAGCCCCACATGCAACTGGACCCTCCGTGTTCGCTCTTTACAGCAACCCTAAATATAACCCTAGCCAGCATGGCAGAAGACTGGAAACTCGGGCTCCAGAAAATGCGTTTCAAGCCCCATTCACCCATCCAGAAGTGCCCCCAAAGGAAGGCTTTGGGTACAACTGAACTCCCCAGGGGAGCCTTTATGCAGCCCCACATGCAACTGGACCCTCCGGGTTCACTCTTTCACCGCAAGCCTAAATATAGCGCTCGGCGCAATGGGAGAAGACTGAAAAAGAGGGCCTCAGATATCGCATTGCGATTCCCCTTGGACCATCCCAAAGTGCCCCCAAAGGAAGGCTTTGGGTACAACTGGACTCCCCAGGGGAGCCTTAACGCAGCCCCACATGCAACTGGACCCTCCGTATTCGCTCTTTCACAGCAACCCTAAATATAGCCCTGGCCCGCCTGGCAGTCGACTGAAAACTCAGGCTCCAGATAATGTATTAAAAGCCTAATTCGCCCATCCAAAAGTGCCCCCAAAGGAAGGCTTTGGGTACAACTGAACTCCCCAGGGGAGACTTTACGCAGCCCCACATGCAACTGGACCCTCCTTGTTCACTGTTTACGAGCAACCCTAAATATACCCCTAGCCAGCATGGCAGAAGACTGAAAACTCGGGCTCCAGAAAATGCGTTTCAAGCCCCATTCACCCATCCAGAAGTGCCCCCAAAGTAAGGCTTTGGGTACAACTGAACTCCCCAGGGGAGCCTTTATGCAGCCCCACATGCAACTGGACCCTCCGTATTCGCTCTTTCACAGCAACCCTAAATATAACCCTGGCCCGCCTGGCAGTCGACTGAAAGTTCGAGCCACAGAAAATGTGTTACGAGCCCCATTCGCCCATCCAAAAGTGCCCCCAAAGGAAGGCTTTGGGTACATCTGAACTCCCCAGGGGAGCCTTTATGCAGCCCCACATGCAACTGGACCCTCCGTGTTCGCTCTTTACAGCAACCCTAAATATAACCCTAGCCAGCATGGCAGAAGACTGGAAACTCGGGCTCCAGAAAATGCGTTTCAAGCCCCATTCACCCATCCAGAAGTGCCCCCAAAGGAAGACTTTGGGTACAAGTGAACTCCCCAGGGGAGCCTTTATGCAGCCCCACATGCAACTGGACCCTCCGGGTTCACTCTTTCACCGCAAGCCTAAATATAGCGCTCGGCGCAATGGGAGAAGACTGAAAAAGAGGGCCTCAGATATCGCATTGCGATTCCCCTTGGACCATCCCAAAGTGCCCCCAAAGGAAGGCTTTGGGTACAACTGGACTCCCCAGGGGAGCCTTAACGCAGCCCCACATGCAACTGGACCCTCCGTATTCGCTCTTTCACAGCAACCCTAAATATAGCCCTGGCCCGCCTGGCAGTCGACTGAAAACTCGGGCCCCAGAAAAACTGTTAAAAGCCTTATTCGCCCATCCAAAAGTGCCCCCAGAGGAAGGCTTTGGGTACAACTGAACTCCCCAGGGGAGCCTTTACGCAGCCCCACATGCAACTGGACCCTCCTTGTTCACTGGTTACGAGCAACCCTAAATATACCCCTAGCCACCATGGCAGAAGACTGAAAAATCGGGCTCCAGAAAATGCGTTTCAAGCCCCATTCACCCATCCAGAAGTGCCCCCAAAGGAAGGCTTTGGGTACAACTGAACTCCCCAGGGGAGCCTTTATGCAGCCCCACATGCAACTGAACCCTCCGGGTTCACTCTTTCACCGCAAGCCTAAATATAGCCCTAGCACGCCTGGCAGTCGACTGAAAGTTCGAGCCACAGAAAATGTGTTACGAGCCCCATTCGCCCATCCAAAAGTGCCCCCAAAGGAAGGCTTTGGGTACATCTGAACTCCCCAGGGGAGCCTTTACGCAGCCCCACATGCAACAGGACCCTCCGTGTTCGCTCTTTACAGCAACCCTAAATATAACCCTAGCCAGCATGGCAGAAGACTGAAAACTCGGGCCACAGAAAAAGCGTTTCAAGCCCCTTTCGCCCATCCAGAAGTGCCCCCAAAGGAAGGCTTTAGGTACAGCTGAACTCCCCAGGGGAGCCTTTATGCAGCCCCACATGCAACTGGACCCTCCTTGTTCACTGTTTACAAGCAACCCTAAATATAACACTAGCCAGCATGGCAGAAAACTGAAAACTCGGGCCACAGAAAAAGCGTTTCAAGCCCCATTCACCCATCCAGAAGTGCCCCCAAAGGAAGGCTTTGGGTACAACTGAACTCCCCAGGGGAGCCTTTATGCAGCCCCACATGCAACTGGACCCTCCGGGTTCACTCTTTCACCGCAAGCCTATATATAGCCCTCGGCACAATGGGAGAAGACTGAAAAAGCGGGCATCAGAAATCGCATTGCGATTCCCCTTGGACCATCCCAAAGTGCCCCCAAAGGAAGGCTTTGGGCACAACTGGACTCCCCAGGGGAGCCTTAACGCAGCCCCACATGCAACTGGACCCTCCGTATTCGCTCTTTCACAGCAACCCTAAATATATCCCTAGCACGCCTGGCAGTCGACTGAAAGTTCGAGCCACAGAAAATGTGTTACGAGCCCCATTCGCCCATCCAGAAGTGCCCCCAAAGGAAGGCTTTGGGTACAACTGGACTCCCCAGGGGAGCCTTAACGCAGCCCCACATGCAACTGGACCCTCCGTATTCACTCTTTCACAGCAACCCTAAATATATCCCTGGCCCGCCTGGCAATCGACTGAAAACTCGGGCCCCAGAAAATGCATTAAAAGCCTAATTCGCCCATCCAAAAGTGCCCCTAGAGGAAGGCTTTGGGTACAACTGAACTCCCCAGGGGAGCCTTTACGCAGCCCCACATGCAACTGGACCCTCCTTGTTCACTGTTTACGAGCAACCCTAAATATACCCCTAGCCACCATGGCAGAAGACTGAAAACTCGGGCTCCAGAAAATGCGTTTCAAGCCCCATTCACCCATCCAGAAGTGCCCCCAAAGGAAGGCTTTGGGTACAAGTGAACTCCCCAGGGGAGCCTTTATGCAGCCCCACATGCAACTGGACCCTCCGTATTCGCTGTTTCCACGCAAGCCTAAATATATCCCTAGCACGCCTGGCAGTCGACTGAAAGTTCGAGCCACAGAAAATGTGTTACGAGCCCCATTCGCCCATCCAAAAGTGCCCCCAAACGAAGGCTTTGGGTACATCTGAACTCCCCAGGGGAGCCTTTACGCAGCCCCACATGCAACTGGACCCTCCCTGTTCGCTCTTTACAGCAACCCTAAATATAACCCTAGCCAGCATGGCAGAAGACTGAAAACTCGGGCCACAGAAAAAGCGTTTCAAGCCCCTTTCGCCCATCCAGAAGTGCCCCCAAAGGAAGGCTTTGGGTACAAGTGAACTCCCCAGGGGAGCCTTTATGCAGGCCCATACGCAACGGAACCCTCCTTGTTCGCTGTTTACAAGCAACCCTAAATATAACACTAGCCAGCATGGCAGAAAACTGAAAACTCGGGCCACAGAAAACGCGTTTCAAGCCCCATTCACCCATCCAGAAGTGCCCCCAAAGGAAGGCTTTGGGTACAAGTGAACTCCCCAGGGGAGCCTTTACGCAGCCCCACATGCAACTGGACCCTCCGGGTTCACTCTTTCACCGCAAGCCTAAATATAGCCCTAGCATGCCTGGCAGTCGACTGAAAACTCGGGCCCCAGAAAATGCGTTAAAAGCCTAATTCGCCCATCCAAAAGTGCCCCCAGAGGAAGGCTTTGGGTACAACGTGACTCCCCAGGGGAGCCTTAACGCAGCCCCACATGCAACTGGACCCTCCGTATTCGCTCTTTCACAGCAACCCTAAATATAGCCCTGGCCCGCCTGGCAGTCGACTGAAAACTCGGGCCCCAGAAAATGTATTAAAAGCCTAATTCGCCCATCCAAAAGTGCCCCTAGAGGAAGGCTTTGGGTACAACTGAACTCCCCAGGGGAGCCTTTACGCAGCCCCACATGCAACTGGACCCTCCTTGTTCACTGTTTACGAGCAACCCTAAATATACCCCTAGCCACCATGGCAGAAGACTGAAAACTCGGGCTCCAGAAAATGCGTTTCAAGCCCCATTCACCCATCCAGAAGTGCCCCCAAAGGAAGGCTTTGGGTACAACTGAACTCCCCAGGGGAGCCTTTATGCAGCCCCACATGCAACTGAACCCTCCGGGTTCACTCTTTCACCGCAAGCCTAAATATAGCCCTAGCACGCCTGGCAGTCGACTGAAAGTTCGAGCCACAGAAAATGTGTTACGAGCCCCATTCGCCCATCCAGAAGTGCCCCCAAAGGAAGGCTTTGGGTACATCTGAACTCCCCAGGGGAGCCTTTACGCAGCCCCACATGCAACTGGACCCTCCCTGTTCGCTCTTTACAGCAACCCTAAATATAACCCTAGCCAGCATGGCAGAAGACTGAAAACTCGGGCCACAGAAAAAGCGTTTCAAGCCCCTTTCGCCCATCCAGAAGTGCCCCCAAAGGAAGGCTTTGGGTACAGCTGAACTCCCCAGGGGAGCCTTTATGCAGCCCCACATGCAACTGGACCCTCCTTGTTCACTGTTTACGAGCAACCCTAAATATACCCCTAGCCACCATGGCAGAAGACTGAAAACTCGGGCTCCAGAAAATGCGTTTCAAGCCCCATTCACCCATCCAGAAGTGCCCCCAAAGGAAGGCTTTGGGTACAACTGAACTCCCCAGGGGAGCCTTTATGCAGCCCCACATGCAACTGGACCCTCCGGGTTCACTCTTTCACCGCAAGCCTATATATAGCCCTCGGCACAATGGGAGAAGACTGAAAAAGCGGGCATCAGAAATCGCATTGCGATTCCCCTTGGACCATCCCAAAGTGCCCCCAAAGGAAGGCTTTGGGCACAACTGGACTCCCCAGGGGAGCCTTAACGCAGCCCCACATGCAACTGGACCCTCCTTGTTCACTGTTTCACCGCAAGCCTAAATATATCCCTAGCACGCCTGGAATTCGACTGAGAGCTCGGGCCACAGAAAATGTATTACGAGCCCCATTCGCCCATCCAAAAGTGCCCCTAAAGGAAGGCTTTGGGTACATCTGAACTCCCCAGGGGAGCCTTTACGCAGCCCCACATTCAACTGGACCCTCCTTGTTCACTGTTTACGAGCAACCCTAAATATACCCCTAGCCAGCATGGCAGAAGACTGAAAACGCGGGCCACAGAAAAAGCGTTTCAAGCCCCTTTCGCCCATCCAGAAGTGCCCCCAAAGGAAGGCTTTGGGTACAAGTGAATTCCCCAGGGGAGCCTTTATGCAGCCCCACATGCAACTGGACCCTCCTTGTTCACTGTTTACGAGCAACCCTAAATATAGCCCTGGCCCGCCTGGCAGTCGACTGAAAACTCGGGCCCCAGAAAAAGCGTTTCAAGCCCCATTCGCCCATCCAAAAGTGCCCCCAAAGGAAGGCTTTGGGTACAACTGAACTCCCCAGGGGAGCCTTTATGCAGCCCCACATGCAACTGGACCCTCCGGCTTCACTTTTTCACCGCAAGCCTAAATATAGCCCTAGCATGCCTGGCAGTCGACTGAAAACTCGGGCCCCAGAAAATGCGTTAAAAGCCTAATTCGCCCATCCAAAAGTGCCCCCAGAGGAAGGCTTTGGGTACAACTGGACTCCCCAGGGGAGCCTTAACGCAGCCCCACATGCAACTGGACCCTCCGTATTCGCTCTTTCACAGCAACCCTAAATATAGCCCTGGCCCGCCTGGCAGTCGACTGAAAACTCGGGCCCCAGAAAATGTATTAAAAGCCTAATTCGCCCATCCAAAAGTGCCCCTAGAGGAAGGCTTTGGGTACAACTAAACTCCCCAGGGGAGCCTTTACGCAGCCCCACATGCAACTGGACCCTCCTTGTTCACTGTTTACGAGCAACCCTAAATATACCCCTAGCCACCATGGCAGAAGACTGAAAACTCGGGCTCCAGAAAATGCGTTTCAAGCCCCATTCACCCATCCAGAAGTGCCCCCAAAGGAAGGCTTTGGGTACAAGTGAACTCCCCAGGCGAGCCGTTATGCAGGCCCACATGCAACTGGACCCTCCGGGTTCACTCTTTCACCGCAAGCCTAAATATAGCCCTAGCACGCCTGGCAGTCGACTGAAAGTTCGAGCCACAGAAAATGTGTTAAAAGCCCCATTCGCCCATCCAAAAGTGCCCCCAAAGGAAGGCTTTGGGTACATCTGAACTATCCAGGGGAGCCTTTACGCAGCCCCAGATGCAACTGGACCCTCCGTGTTCGCTCTTTACAGCAACCCTAAATATAACCCGAGCCAGCATGGCAGAAGACTGAAAACTCGGGCCACAGAAAAAGCGTTTCAAGCCCCTTTCGCCCATCCAGAAGTGCCCCCAAAGGAAGGCTTTGGGTACAACTGAACTCCCCAGGGGACCCTTTATGCAGCCCCACATGCAACTGGACCCTCCTTGTTCACTGTTTACGAGCAACCCTAAATATACCCCTAGCCACCATGGCAGAAGACTGAAAACTCGGGCTCCAGAAAATGCGTTTCAAGCCCCATTCACCCATCCAGAAGTGCCCCCAAAGGAAGGCTTTGGGTACAACTGAACTCCCCAGGGGAGCCTTTATGCAGCCCCACATGCAACTGGACCCTCCGGGTTCACTCTTTCACCGCAAGCCTATATATAGCCCTCGGCACAATGGGAGAAGACTGAAAAAGCGGGCATCAGAAATCGCATTGCGATTCCCCTTGGACCATCCCAAAGTGCCCCCAAAGGAAGGCTTTGGGCACAACTGGACTCCCCAGGGGAGCCTTAACGCAGCCCCACATGCAACTGGACCCTCCTTGTTCACTGTTTCACCGCAAGCCTAAATATATCCCTAGCACGCCTGGAATTCGACTGAGAGCTCGGGCCACAGAAAATGTATTACGAGCCCCATTCGCCCATCCAAAAGTGCCCCTAAAGGAAGGCTTTGGGTACATCTGAACTCCCCAGGGGAGCCTTTACGCAGCCCCACATTCAACTGGACCCTCCTTGTTCACTGTTTACGAGCAACCCTAAATATACCCCTAGCCAGCATGGCAGAAGACTGAAAACGCGGGCCACAGAAAAAGCGTTTCAAGCCCCTTTCGCCCATCCAGAAGTGCCCCCAAAGGAAGGCTTTGGGTACAAGTGAATTCCCCAGGGGAGCCTTTATGCAGCCCCACATGCAACTGGACCCTCCTTGTTCACTGTTTACGAGCAACCCTAAATATACCCCTAGCCACCATGGCAGAAGACTGAAAACTCAGGCTCCAGAAAATGCGTTTCAAGCCCCATTCACCCATCCAGAAGTGCCCCCAAAGGAAGGCTTTGGGTACAACTGAACTCCCCAGGGGAGCCTTAACGCAGCCCCACATGCAACTGGACCCTCCGTATTCGCTCTTTCACAGCAACCCTAAATATAGCCCTGGCCCGCCTGGCAGTCGACTGAAAACTCGGGCCCCAGAAAAAGCGTTTCAAGCCCCATTCGCCCATCCAAAAGTGCCCCCAAAGGAAGGCTTTGGGTACAACTGAACTCCCCAGGGGAGCCTTTATGCAGCCCCACATGCAACTGGACCCTCCGGCTTCACTTTTTCACCGCAAGCCTAAATATAGCCCTAGCATGCCTGGCAGTCGACTGAAAACTCGGGCCCCAGAAAATGCGTTAAAAGCCTAATTCGCCCATCCAAAAGTGCCCCCAGAGGAAGGCTTTGGGTACAACTGGACTCCCCAGGGGAGCCTTAACGCAGCCCCACATGCAACTGGACCCTCCGTATTCGCTCTTTCACAGCAACCCTAAATATAGCCCTGGCCCGCCTGGCAGTCGACTGAAAACTCGGGCCCCAGAAAATGTATTAAAAGCCTAATTCGCCCATCCAAAAGTGCCCCTAGAGGAAGGCTTTGGGTACAACTAAACTCCCCAGGGGAGCCTTTACGCAGCCCCACATGCAACTGGACCCTCCTTGTTCACTGTTTACGAGCAACCCTAAATATACCCCTAGCCACCATGGCAGAAGACTGAAAACTCGGGCTCCAGAAAATGCGTTTCAAGCCCCATTCACCCATCCAGAAGTGCCCCCAAAGGAAGGCTTTGGGTACAAGTGAACTCCCCAGGCGAGCCGTTATGCAGGCCCACATGCAACTGGACCCTCCGGGTTCACTCTTTCACCGCAAGCCTAAATATAGCCCTAGCACGCCTGGCAGTCGACTGAAAGTTCGAGCCACAGAAAATGTGTTAAAAGCCCCATTCGCCCATCCAAAAGTGCCCCCAAAGGAAGGCTTTGGGTACATCTGAACTATCCAGGGGAGCCTTTACGCAGCCCCAGATGCAACTGGACCCTCCGTGTTCGCTCTTTACAGCAACCCTAAATATAACCCGAGCCAGCATGGCAGAAGACTGAAAACTCGGGCCACAGAAAAAGCGTTTCAAGCCCCTTTCGCCCATCCAGAAGTGCCCCCAAAGGAAGGCTTTGGGTACAACTGAACTCCCCAGGGGACCCTTTATGCAGCCCCACATGCAACTGGACCCTCCTTGTTCACTGTTTACGAGCAACCCTAAATATACCCGTAGCCAGCATGGCAGTCGACTGAAAACTCGGGCCACAGAAAATGCGTTTCAAGCCCCATTCACCCATCCAGAAGTGCCCCCAAAGGAAGGCTTTGGGTACAAGTGAACTCCCCAGGGGAGCCTTTATGCAGCCCCACATGCAACTGGACCCTCCGGGTTCACTCTTTCACCACAAGCCTAAATATAGCCCTAGCACGCCTGGCCGTCTACTGAAAATTCGGGCCCCAGAAAATGCGTTAAAAGCCTATTTCGACCATCCAAAAGTGCCCCCAGAGGAAGGCTTTGGGTACAACTGAACTCCCCAGGGGAGCCTTTATGCAGCCCCACATGCAACTGGACCCTCCTTGTTCACTGTTTACGAGCAACCCTAAATATACCCCTAGCCACCATGGCAGAAGACTGAAAACTCGGGCTCCAGAAAATGCGTTTCAAGCCCCATTCACCCATCCAGAAGTGCCCCCAAAGGAAGGCTTTGGGTACAACTGAACTCCCCAGGGGAGCCTTTATGCAGCCCCACATGCAACTGGACCCTCCGGGTTCACTCTTTCACCGCAAGCCTAAATATAACCCTCGGCACAATGGGAGAAGACTGAAAAAGCGGGCCTCAGAAAACGCATTGCGATTCCCCTTGGACCATCCAAAAGTGCCCCCAAAGGAAGGCTTTGGGTACATCTGAACTCCCCAGGGGAGCCTTTACGCAGCCCCACATGCAACTGGACCCTCCGTGTTCGCTCTTTACAGCAACCCTAAATATAACCCTAGCCAGCATGGCAGAAGACTGAAAACTCGGGCTCCAGAAAATGCGTTTCAAGCCCCATTCACCCATCCAGAAGTGCCCCCAAAGGAAGTCTTTGGGTACAAGTGAACTCCCCAGGGGAGCCTTTATGCAGCCCCACATGCAACTGGACCCTCCGTGTTCGCTCTTTACAGCAACCCTAAATATAACCCTAGGCAGCATGGCAGAAGACTGAAAACGCGGGCCACAGAAAAAGCGTTAAAAGCCCATTTCGCCCATCCAGAAGTGCCCCCAGAGGAAGGCTTTGGGTACAAGTGAACTCCCCAGGGGAGCCTTTATGCAGCCCCACATGCAACTGGACCCTCCGGATTCACTCTTTCACCGCAAGCCTAAATATAACCCTAGCATGCCTGGCAGTCGACTGAAAACTCGGGCCCCAGAAAATGCGTTAAAAGCCTAATTCGCCCATCCAAAAGTGCCCCCAGAGGAAGGCTTTGGGTACAACTGAACTCCCCAGGGGAGCCTTTACGCAGCCCCACATGCAACTGGACCCTCCTTGTTCACTGTTTACGAGCAACCCTAAATATACCCCTAGCCACCATGGCAGAAGACTGAAAACTCGGGCTCCAGAAAATGCGTTTCAAGCCCCATTCACCCATCCAGAAGTGCCCCCAAAGGAAGGCTTTGGGTACAACTGAACTCCCCAGGGGAGCCTTTATGCAGCCCCACATGCAACTGGACCCTCCGGGTTCACTCTTTCACCGCAAGCCTAAATATAGCCCTAGCACGCCTGGCAGTCGACTGAAAGCTCGGGCCACAGAAAATGTGTTACGAGCCCCATTCGCCCATCCAAAAGTGCCCCCAAAGGAAGGCTTTGGGTACATCTGAACTCCCCAGGGGAGCCTTTATGCAGCCCCACATTCAACTGGAACCTCCGTATTCGCTCTTTCACAGGAACCATAAATATAACCCTGGCCCGCATGGCAGACGACTGAAAAATCGGACCCCATAAAACGTGCTACAAGCCCCATTCGAGCATCCAAAAGTGACCCCAGAGGAAGGCTTTGGGTACAAGTGAACTCCCCAGGGGAGCCTTTATGCAGGCCCATACGCAACTGGACCCCCCCTCGGGCCACAGAAAAAGCGTTTCAAGCCCCATTCACCCATCCAGAAGTGCCCCCAAAGGAAGGCTTTGGGTACAAGTGAACTCCCCAGGGGAGCCTTTATGCAGCCCCACATGCAACTGGACCCTCCGTATTCGCTGTTTCCACGCAAGCCTAAATATAGCCCTAGCACGCCTGGCAGTCGACTGAAAGTTCGAGCCACAGAAAATGTGTTACGAGCCCCATTCGCCCATCCAAAAGTGCCCCCAAAGGAAGGCTTTGGGTACATCTGAACTCCCCAGGGGAGCCTTTATGCAGCCCCACATGCAACTGGACCCTCCGTGTTCGCTCTTTACAGCAACCCTAAATATAACCCTAGCCAGCATGGCAGAAGACTGAAAACTCGGGCCACAGAAAAAGCGTTTCAAGCCCCTTTCGCCCATCCAGAAGTGCCCCCAAAGGAAGGCTTTGGGTACAAGTGAACTCCCCAGGGGAGCCTTTATGCAGCCCCACATGCAACTGGACCCTCCGGGTTCACTCTTTCACCGCAAGCCTAAATATAGCCCTCGGCGCAATGGGAGAAGACTGAAAAAGCGGGCCTCAGAAAACGCATTGCGATTCCTCTTGGACCATCCAAAAGTGCACCCAAAGGAAGGCTTTGGGTACAACTGGACTCCCCAGGGGAGCCTTAACGCAGCCCCACATGCAACTGGACCCTCCGTATTCGCTCTTTCACAGCAAACCTAAATATAACCCTGGCCCGCCTGGCAGTCGACTGAAAACTCGGGCCCCAGAAAATGCATTAAAAGCCTAATTTGCCCATCCAAAAGTGCCCCTAGAGGAAGGCTTTGGGTACAACTGAACTCCCCAGGGGAGCCTTTACGCAGCCCCACATGAAACTGGACCCTCCTTGTTCACTGTTTACGAGCAACCCTAAATATACCCCTAGCCACCATGGCAGAAGACTGAAAACTCGGGCTCCAGAAAAAGCGTTTCAAGCCCCATTCACCCATCCAGAAGTGCCCCCAAAGGAAGGCTTTGGGTACAAGTGAACTCCCCAGGGGAGCCTTTATGCAGCCCCACATGCAACTGGACCCTCCGTATTCGCTCTTTCACAGCAACCCTAAATATAGCCCTGGCCCGACTGGCAGTCGACTGAAAACTCGGGCCCAAGAAAATGCATTAAAAGCCTAATTCGCCCATCCAAAAGTGCCCCCAGAGGAAGGCTTTGGGTACAACTGAACTCCCCAGGGGAGCCTTTATGCAGCCCCACATGCAACTGGACCCTCCTTGTTCACTGTTTATGAGCAACCCTAAATATACCCCTAGCCACCATGGCAGAAGACTGAAAACTCGGGCTCCATAAAATGCGTTTCAAGCCCCATTCACCCATCCAGAAGTGCCCCCAAAGGAAGGCTTTGGGTACAACTGAACTCCCCAGGGGAGCCTTTATGCAGCCCCACATGCAACTGGACCCTCCGGGTTCACTCTTTCACCGTAAGCCTAAATATAGCCCTAGCATGCCTGGCAGTCGACTGAAAGTTCGAACCACAGAAAATGTGTTACGAGCCCCATTCGCCCATCCAAAAGTGCCCCTAAAGGAAGGCTTTGGGTACAAGTGAACTTCCCAGGGGAGCCTTTATGCAGCCCCACATGCAACTGAACCCTCTGGGTTCACTCTTTACAGCAACCCTAAATATAGCCCTGGCCCGCCTGGCAGTCGACTGAAAGTTCGAGCCACAGAAAAACTGTTAAAAGCCTAATTCGCCCATTCAAAAGTGCCCCCAGAGGAAGGCTTTGGGTACATCTGAACTCCCCAGGGGAGCCTTTACGCAGCCCCACATGCAACTGGACCCTCCTTGTTCACTGTTTACGAGCAACCCTAAATATACCCCTAGCCACCATGGCAGAAGACTGAAAACTCGGGCTCCAGAAAATGCGTTTCAAGCCCCATTCACCCATCCAGAAGTGCCCCCAAAGGAAGGCTTTGGGTACAACTGAACTCCCCAAGGGAGCCTTTATGCAGCCCCACATGCAACTGGACCCTCCTTGTTCACTCTTTCACCGCAAGCCTAAATATAGCCCTCGGCGCAATGGGAGAAGACTGAAAAAGCGGGCCTCAGAAAACACATTGCGATTCCTCTTGGACCATCCAAAAGTGCACCCAAAGGAAGGCTTTGGGTACAAATGGACTCCCCAGGGGAGCCTTAACGCAGCCCCACATGCAACTGGACCCTCCGTATTCGCTCTTTCACAGCAACCCTAAATATAGCCCTGGCCCGCCTGGCAGTCGACTGAAAACTCTGGCCCCAGAAAATGCGTTAAAAGCCTAATTCGCACATCCAAAAGTGCCCCCAGAGGAAGGCTTTGGGTACAAGTGAACTCCCCAGGGGAGCCTTTATGCAGCCCCACATGCAACTGGACCCTCCGTGTTCGCTCTTTACAGCAACCCTAAATATAACCCTAGCTAGCATGGCAGAAGACTGAAAACTCGGGCCACAGAAAAAGCGTTTCAAGCCCCTTTCACCCATCCAGAAGTGCCCCCAAAGGAAGGCTTTGGGTACAACTGAACTCCCCAGGGGAGCCTTTATGCAGCCCCACATGCAACTGGACCCTCCGGGTTCACTCTTTCACCGCAAGCCTAAATATAGCCCTCGGCGCAATGGGAGAAGACTGAAAAAGCGGGCCTCAGAAAACGCATTGCGCTTCCACTTGGAGCATCCCAAAGTGCCCCCAAAGGAAGGCTTTGGGTACAACTGGACTCCCCAGGGGAGCCTTAACGCAGCCCCACATGCAACTGGACCCTCCGTATTCACTCTTTCACAGCAACCCTAAATATAGCCCTGGCCTGCCTGGCAGTCGACTGAAAACTCGGGCCCCAGAAAATGCATTAAAAGCCTAATTCGCCCATCCAAAAGTGCCCCTAGAGGAAGGCTTTGGGTACAACTGAACTCCCCAGGGGAGCCTTTATGCAGCCCCACATGCAACTGGACCCTCCTTGTTCACTGTTTACGAGCAACCCTGAATATAGCCCTAGCCACCATGGCAGAAGACTGAAAACTCGGGTTCCATAAAATGCGTTTCAAGCCCCATTCACCCATCCAGAAGTGCCCCCAAAGGAAGGCTTTGGGTACAACTGAACTCCCCAGGGGAGCCTTTATGCAGCCCCACATGCAACTGGACCCTCCGGGTTCACTGTTTCACCGCAAGCCTAAATATATCCCTAGCACGCCTGGAATTCGACTGAGAGCTCGGGCCACAGAAAATGTGTTACGAGCCCCATTCGCCCATCCAAAAGTGCCCCCAAAGGAAGGCTTTGGGTACATCTGAACTCCCCAGGGGAGCCTTTACGCAGCCCCACATTCAACTGGACCCTCTGTGTTCGCTCTTTACAGCAACCCTAAATATAACCCTGGCCAGCATGGCAGAAGACTGAAAACTCGGGCCACAGAAAAAGCGTTTCAAGCCCCTTTCGCCCATCCAGAAGTGCCCCCAAAGGAAGGCTTTGGGTCCAACTGAACTCCCCAGGGGAGCCTTTATGCAGCCCCACATGCAACTGGACCCTCCGGGTTCACTCTTTCACCGCAAGCCTAAATATAGCCCTGGCCCGACTGGCAGTCGACTGAAAACTCGGGCCCCAGAAAATGCATTAAAAGCCTAATTCGCCCATCCAAAAGTGCCCCTAGAGGAAGGCTTTGGGTACAACTGAACTCCCCAGGGGAGCCTTTACGCAGCCCCACATGCAACTGGACCCTCCTTGTTCACTGTTTACGAGCAACCCTAAATATACCCCTAGCCACCATGGCAGAAGACTGAAAACTCGGGCTCCAGAAAATGCGTTTCAAGCCCCATTCACCCATCCAGAAGTGCCCCCAAAGGAAGGCTTTGGGTACAACTGAACTCCCCAGGGGAGACTTTATGCAGCCCCACATGCAACTGGACCCTCCGGGTTCACTCTTTCACCGCAAGCCTAAATATAACCCTCGGCACAATGGGAGAAGACTGAAAAAGCGGGCCTCAGAAAACGCATTGCGATTCCCCTTGGACCATACAAAAGTGCCCCCAAAGGAAGGCTTTGGGTACAACTGGACTCCCCAGGGGAGCCTTAACGCAGCCCCACATGCAACTGGACCCTCCGTATTCGCTCTTTCACACCAACCCTAAATATAGCCCTGGCCCGCCTGGCAGTCGACTGAAAACTCGGGCCCCAGAAAACTGTCAAAAGCCTAATTCGCCCATCCAAAAGTGCCCCCAGAGGAAGGCTTTGGGTACAGCTGAACTCCCCAGGGGAGCCTTTATGCAGCTCCACATGCAACTGGACCCTCCGTATTCGCTGTTTCACAGCAACCTTAAATATAACCCTGGCCTGCATGGCAGACGACTGAAAAATCGGGCCCCAGAAAAGGTGCTACAAGCCCCATTCGACCATCCAAAAGTGCCCCCAGAGGAAGGCTTTGGGTACAACTGAACTCCCCAGGGGAGCCTTTATGCAGGCCCATACGCAACTGGACCCTCCTTGTTCGCTGTTTACAAGCAACCCTAAATATAACACTAGCCAGCATGGCAGAAAACTGAAAACTCGGGCCACAGAAAAAGCGTTTCAAGCCCCATTCACACATCCAGAAGTGCCCCCAAAGGAAGGCTTTGGGTACAAGTGAACTCCCCAGGGGAGCCTTTATGCAGCCCCACATGCAACTGGACCCTCCGTATTCGCTCTTTCACAGCAACCCTAAATATATCCCTGGCCCGCCTGGCAGTCGACTGAAAACTCGGGCCCCAGAAAATGCATTAAAAGCCTAATTCGCCCATCCAAAAGTGCCCCTAGAGGAAGGCTTTGGGTACAACTGAACTCCCCAGGGGAGCCTTTACGCAGCCCCACATGCAACTGGACCCTCCGTGTTCGCTCTTTACAGCAACCCTAAATATAACCCTAGCCAGCATGGCAGAAGACTGAAAACTCGGGCCACAGAAAAAGCGTTTCAAGCCCCATTCGCCCATCCAGAAGTGCCCCCAAAGGAAGGCTTTGGGTACAGCTGAACTCCCCAGGGGAGCCTTTATGCAGCCCCACATGCAACTGGACCCTCCTTGTTCACTGTTTACGAGCAACCCTAAATATACCCCTAGACACCGTGACAGAAGACTGAAAACTCGGGCTCCAGAAAATGCGTTTCAAGCCCCATTCACCCATCCAGAAGTGCCCCCAAAGGAAGGCTTTGGGTACAACTGAACTCCCCAGGGGAGCCTTTATGCAGCCCCACATGCAACTGGACCCTCCGGGTTCACTCTTTCACCGCAAGCCTAAATATATCCCTAGCACGCCTGGCAGTCGACTGAAAGCTCGGGCCACAGAAAATGTGTTACGAGCCCCATTCGCCCATCCAAAAGTGCCCCTAAAGGAAGGCTTTGGGTACATCTGAACTCCCCAGGGGAGCCTTTACGCAGCCCCACATTCAACTGGACCCTCTGTGTTCGCTCTTTACAGCAACCCTAAATATAACCCTGGCCAGCATGGCAGAAGACTGAAAACGCGGGCCACAGAAAAAGCGTTTCAAGCCCCTTTCGCCCATCCAGAAGTGCCCCCAAAGGAAGGCTTTGGGTACAACTGAACTCCCCAAGGGAGCCTTTATGCAGCCCCACATGCAACTGGACCCTCCGGGTTCACTCTTTCACCGCAAGCCTAAATATAGCCCTAGCACGCCTGGCAGTCGACTGAAAGTTTGAGCCACAGAAAATGTGTTAAAAGCCCCATTCGCCCATCCAAAAGTGCCCCCAAAGGAAGGCTTTGGGTACATCTGAACTCCCCAGGGGAGCCTTTAGCAGCCCCACATGCAACGGGACCCTCCGTATTCTCTCTTTACAGCAACCCTAAATATAACCATAGCCAGCATGGCAGAAGACTGAAAACTCGGGCCACAGAAAAAGCGGTTCAAGCCCCTTTCGCCCATCCAGAAGTGCCCCCAAATTAAGGCTTTGGGTACAAGTGAATTCCCCAGGGGAGCCTTTATGCAGCCCCACATGCAACTGGACCCTCCTTGTTCACTGTTTACGAGCAACCCTAAATATACCCCTAGCCACCATGGCAGAAGACTGAAAACTCGGGCTCCAGAAAATGCGTTTCAAGCCCCATTCACCCATCCAGAAGTGCCCCCAAAGGAAGGCTTTGGGTACATCTGAACTCCCCAGGGGAGCCTTTATGCAGCCCCACATGCAACTGGACCCTCCTTGTTCACTGTTTACGAGCAACCCTAAATATACCCCTAGACACCGTGACAGAAGACTGAAAACTCGGGCTCCAGAAAATGCGTTTCAAGCCCCATTCACCCATCCAGAAGTGCCCCCAAAGGAAGGCTTTGGGTACAACTGAACTCCCCAGGGGAGCCTTTATGCAGCCCCACATGCAACTGGACCCTCCGGGTTCACTCTTTCACCGCAAGCCTAAATATATCCCTAGCACGCCTGGCAGTCGACTGAAAGCTCGGGCCACAGAAAATGTGTTACGAGCCCCATTCGCCCATCCAAAAATGCCCCTAAAGGAAGGCTTTGGGTACATCTGAACTCCCCAGGGGAGCCTTTACGCAGCCCCACATTCAACTGGACCCTCTGTGTTCGCTCTTTACAGCAACCCTAAATATAACCCTGGCCAGCATGGCAGAAGACTGAAAACGCGGGCCACAGAAAAAGCGTTTCAAGCCCCTTTCGCCCATCCAGAAGTGCCCCCAAAGGAAGGCTTTGGGTACAACTGAACTCCCCAAGGGAGCCTTTATGCAGCCCCACATGCAACTGGACCCTCCGGGTTCACTCTTTCACCGCAAGCCTAAATATAGCCCTAGCACGCCTGGCAGTCGACTGAAAGTTTGAGCCACAGAAAATGTGTTAAAAGCCCCATTCGCCCATCCAAAAGTGCCCCCAAAGGAAGGCTTTGGGTACATCTGAACTCCCCAGGGGAGCCTTATGCAGCCCCACATGCAACGGGACCCTCCGTATTCTCTCTTTACAGCAACCCTAAATATAACCATAGCCAGCATGGCAGAAGACTGAAAACTCGGGCCACAGAAAAAGCGGTTCAAGCCCCTTTCGCCCATCCAGAAGTGCCCCCAAATTAAGGCTTTGGGTACAAGTGAATTCCCCAGGGGAGCCTTTATGCAGCCCCACATGCAACTGGACCCTCCTTGTTCACTGTTTACGAGCAACCCTAAATATACCCCTAGCCACCATGGCAGAAGACTGAAAACTCGGGCTCCAGAAAATGCGATTCAAGCCCCATTCACCCATCCAGAAGTGCCCCCAAAGGAAGGCTTTGGGTACAACTGAACTACCCAGGGGAGCCTTTACGCAGCCCCACATGCAACTGGACCCTCCGGGTTCACTCTTTCACCGCAAGCCTAAATATAGCCCTCGGTGCAATGGGAGAAGACTGAAAAAGCGGGCCTCAGAAAACGCATTGCGATTCCCCTTGGACTATCCCAAAGTGCCCCCAAAGGAAGGCTTTGGGTACAACTGGACTCCCCAGGGGAGCCTTAACGCAGCCCCACATGCAACTGGACCCTCCGGTTTCACTCTTTCACTGCAACCCTAAATATAGCCCTGGCCCGCCTGGCAGTCGACTGAAAACTCAGGCCCCAGAAAATGCATTAAAAGCCTAATTCGCCCATCCAAAAGTGCCCCTAGAGGAAGGCTTTGGGTACAACTGAACTCCCCAGGGGAGCCTTTACACAGCCCCACATGCAACTGGACCCTCCTTGTTCACTGTTTACGAGCAACCCTAAATATACCCGTAGCCACCATGGCAGAAGACTGAAAACTCGGGCTCCAGAAAATGCGTTTCAAGCCCCATTCACCCATCCAGAAGTGCCCCCAAAGGAAGGCTTTGGGTACAAGTGAACTCCCCAGGGGAGCCTTTATGCAGCCCCACATGCAATTGGACCCTCCGGGTTCACTCTTTCACCGCAAGCCTAAATATAGCCCTAGCACGCCTGGCAGTCGACTGAAAGTTCGAGCCACAGAAAATGTGTTACGAGCTCCATTCGCCCATCCAAAAGTGCCCCCAAAGGAAGGCTTTGGGTACATCTGAA
The DNA here is from genome assembly GCF_963932015.1 of Anas acuta. Lineage (NCBI taxonomy): Eukaryota > Metazoa > Chordata > Aves > Anseriformes > Anatidae > Anas > Anas acuta. The sequence continues at coordinate 12,359,107 of NC_088997.1, forward strand.
CTCCCCAGGGGAGCCTTTACGCAGCCCCACATGCAACTGGACCCTCCGGGTTCGATCTTTACAGCAACCCTAAATATAACCCTAGCCAGCATGGCAGAAGACTGAAAACTCGGGCCCCAGAAAATGCATTAAAAGCCTAATTCGCCCATCCAGAAGTGCCCCCAAAGGAAGGCTTTGGGTACAACTGAACTCCCCAGGGGAGCCTTTACGCAGCCCCACATGCAACTGGACCCTCCTTGTTCACTGTTTACGAGCAACCCTAAATATCCCCCTAGCCACCATGGCAGAAGACTGAAAACTCGGGCTCCAGAAAATGCGTTTCAAGCCCCATTCACCCATCCAGAAGTGCCCCCAAAGGAAGGCTTTGGGTACAACTGAACTCCCCAGGGGAGCCTTTATGCAGCCCCACATGCAACTGGACCCTCCGTATTCGCTGTTTCACAGCAACCCTAAATATACCCCTGGCCCACATGGCAGACGACTGAAAAATTGGGCCACAGAAAAAGCGTTTCAAGCCCCTTTCGCCCATCCAGAAGTGCCCCCAAAGGAAGGCTTTGGGTACAAGTAAATTCCCCAGGGGACCCTTTATGCAGCCCCACATGCAACTGGACCCTCCTTGTTCACTGTTTACGAGCAACCCTAAACATACCCCTAGCCACCATGGCAGAAGACTGAAAACTCGGGCTCCAGAAAATGCGTTTCAAGCCCCATTCACCCATCCAGAAGTGCCCCCAAAGGAAGGCTTTGGGTACAGCTGAACTCCCCAGGGGAGCCTTTACGCAGCCCCACATGCAACTGGACCCTCCGGGTTCACTCTTTCACCGCAAGCCTAAATATAGCCCTCGGCACAATGGGAGAAGACTGAAAAAGCGGGCCTCAGAACTCGCATTGCGATTCCCCTTGGACCATCCCAAAGTGCCCCCAAAGGAAGGCTTTGGGTACAACTGGACTCCCCAGGGGAGCCTTTATGCAGCCCCACATGCAACTGGACCCTCCGTATTTGCTCTTTCACAGCAACCCTAAATATAGCCCTGGCCCGCCTGGCAGTCGACTGAAAACTCGGGCCCCAGAAAAACTGTTAAAAGCCTAATTCGCCCATCCGGAAGTGCCCCCAAAGGAAGGCTTTGGGTACAACTGAACTCCCCAGGGGAGCCTTTACGCAGCCCCACATGCAACTGGACCCTAGTTGTTCACTGTTTACAAGCAACCCTAAATATACCCCTAGCCACCATGGCAGAAGACTGAAAACTCGGGCTCCAGAAAATGCGTTTCAAGCCCCATTCACCCATCCAGAAGTGCCCCCAAAGGAAGGCTTTGGGTACAACTGAACTCCCCAGGGGAGCCTTTATGCAGCCCCACATGCAACTGGACCCTCCGGGTTCACTCTTTCACCGCAAGCCTAAATATAGCCCTAGCACGCCTGGCAGTCGACTGAAAGCTCGGGCTCCAGAAAATGTGTTACGAGCCCCATTCGCCCATCCAGAAGTGCCCCCAAAGGAAGGCTTTGGGTACATCTGAACTCCCCAGGGGAGCCTTTATGCAGCCCCACATTCAAATGGACCCTCCGTATTCGCTGTTTCACAGCAACCCTAAATATAACCCTGGCCCGCATGGCAGACGACTGAAAAATCGGGACCCAGAAAACGTGCTACAAGCTCCATTCGACCATCCAAAAGTGCCCCCAGAGGAAGGCTTTGGGTACAACTGAACTCCCCAGGGGAGCCTTTATGCAGGCCCATACGCAACTGGACCCCCCGTGTTCGCTGTTTACAAGCAACCCTAAATATAACACTAGCCAGCATGGCAGAAAACTGAAAACTCGGGCCACAGAAAAAGCGTTTCAAGCCCCATTCACCCGTCCATAAGTGCCCCCAAAGGAAGACTTTGGGTACAAGTGAACTCCCCAGGGGAGCCTTTATGCAGCCCCACATGCAACTGGACCCTCCGGGTTCACTCTTTCACCGCAAGACTAAATATAGCCCTCGGTGCAATTGGAGAAGACTGAAAAAGGGGGCCTCAGAAAACGCATTCCAATTCCCCTTGGACCATCCAAAAGTGCCCCCAAAGGAAGGCTTTGGGTACATCTGAACTCCCCAGGGGAGCCTTTACACAGCCCCACATGCAACTGGACCCTCCTGGTTCACTCTTTCACCGCAAGCCTAAATATAGCCCTCGGCACAATGGGAGAAGACTGAAAAAGCGGGCCTCAGAACTCGCATTGCGATTCCCCTTGGACCATCCCAAAGTGCCCCCAAAGGAAGGCTTTGGGTACAACTGGACTCCCCAGGGGAGCCTTAACGCAGCCCCACATGCAACTGGACCCTCCGTATTTGCTCTTTCACAGCAACCCTAAATATAGCCCTGGCCCGCCTGGCAGTCGACTGAAAACTCGGGCCCCAGAAAAACTGTTAAAAGCCTAATTCGCCCATCCAAAAGTGCCCCCAGAAGAAGGCTTTGGGTACAACTGAACTCCCCAGGGGAGCCTTTACGCAGCCCCACATGCAACTGGACCCTACTTGTTCACTGTTTACGAGCAACCCTAAATATACCCCTAGCCACCATGGCAGAAGACTGAAAACTCGGGCTCAAGAAAATGCGTTTCAAGCCCCATTCACCCATCCAGAAGTGCCCCCAAAGGAAGGCTTTGGGTACAACTGAACTCCCCAGGGGAGTCTTTATGCAGCCCCACATGCAACTGGACCCTCCGGGTTCACTCTTTCACCGCAAGCCTAAATATAGCCCTAGCACGCCTGGCAGTCGACTGAAAGCTCGGGCTCCAGAAAATGTGTTACGAGCCCCATTCGCCCATCCAGAAGTGCCCCCAAAGGAAGGCTTTGGGTACATCTGAACTCCCCAGGGGAGCCTTTATGCAGCCCCACATTCAAATGGACCCTCCGTATTCGCTGTTTCACAGCAACCCTAAATATAACCCTGGCCCGCATGGCAGACGACTGAAAAATCGGGCCCCAGAAAACGTGCTACAAGCTCCATTCGACCATACAAAAGTGCCCCCAGAGGAAGGCTTTGGGTACAACTGAACTCCCCAGGGGAGCCTTTATGCAGGCCCATACGCAACTGGACCCCCCGTGTTCGCTGTTTACAAGCAACCCTAAATATAACACTAGCCAGCATGGCAGAAAACTGAAAACTCGGGCCACAGAAAAAGCGTTTCAAGCCCCATTCACCCGTCCATAAGTGCCCCCAAAGGAAGACTTTGGGTACAAGTGAACTCCCCAGGGGAGCCTTTATGCAGCCCCACATGCAACTGGACCCTCCGGGTTCACTCTTTCACCGCAAGCCTAAATATAGCCCTCGGTGCAATTGGAGAAGACTGAAAAAGGAGGCCTCAGAAAAGGCATTCCAATTCCCCTTGGACCATCCAAAAGTGCCCCCAACGGAAGGCTTTGGGTACATCTGAACTCCCCAGGGGAGCCTTTACACAGCCCCACATGCAACTGGACCCTCCGTGTTCGCTCTTTACAGCAACCCTAAATATAACCCTAGCCAGCATGGCAGAAGACTGAAAACTCGGGCTCCAGAAAATGCGTTTCAAGCCCCTTTCGCCCATCCAGAAGTGCCCCCAAAGGAAGACTTTGGGTACAAGTGAACTCCCCAGGGGAGCCTTTATGCAGCCCCACATGCAACTGGACCCTCCGGTTTCACTCTTTCACTGCAACCCTAAATATAGCCCTGGCCCGCCTGGCAGTCGACTGAAAACTCAGGCCCCAGAAAATGCATTAAAAGCCTAATTCGCCCATCCAAAAGTGCCCCTAGAGGAAGGCTTTGGGTACAAGTGAACTCCCCAGGGGAGCCTTTACGCAGCCCCACATGCAACTGGACCCTCCTTGTTCACTGTTTACGAGCAACCCTAAATATACCCCTAGCCACCATGGCAGAAGACTGAAAACTCGGGCTCCAGAAAATGCGTTTCAAGCCCCATTCACCCATCCAGAAGTGCCCCCAAAGGAAGGCTTTGGGTACAACTGAACTCCCCAGGGGAGCCTTTATGCAGCCCCACATGCAACTGGACCCTCCGTATTCGCTCTTTCACAGCAACCCTAAATATAACCCTGGCCCGCATGGCAGACGACTGAAAAATCGGGCCCCAGAAAACGTGCTACAAGCCCCATTCGACCATCCAAAAGTGCCCCCAAAGGAAGGCTTTGGGTACAAGTGAACTCCCCAGGGGAGGCTTTATGCAGCCCCACATGCAACTGGCCCCTCCGTGTTCGCTCTTTCACTGCAAGCCTAAATATAACCCTAGCCAGCATGGCAGAAAACTGAAAACTCGGGCCACAGAAAAAGCGTTTCAAGCCCCATTCACCCATCCAGAAGTGCCCCCAAAGGAAGGCTTTGGGTACAAGTGAACTCCCCAGGGGAGCCTTTATGCAGCCCCAGATGCAACTGGACCCTCCGGGTTCACTCTTTCACAATAACCCTAAATATAGCCCTGGTCCACCTGGCAGTCGACTGAAAACTCGGGCCCCAGAAAATGCGTTTCAAGCCCCATTCGCCCATCCAAAAGTGCCCCCAGAGGAAGGCTTTGGGTACAACTGGACTCCCCAGGGGAACCTTAACGCAGCCCCACATGCAACTGGACCCTCCGTATTCGCTCTTTCACAGCAACCCTAAATATATCCCTGGCCCGCCTGGCAGTCGACTGAAAACTCAGGCCCCAGAAAATGCATTAAAAGCCTAATTCACCCATCCAAAAGTGCCCCTAGAGGAAGGCTTTGGGTACAACTGAACTCCCCAGGGGAGCCTTTACGTAGCCCCACATGCAACTGGACCCTCCTTGTTCACTGTTTACGAGCAACCCTAAATATACCCCTAGCCAGCATGGCAGAAGACTGAAAACTCGGGCTCCAGAAAATGCGTTTCAAGCCCCATTCACCCATCCAGAAGTGCCCCCAAAGGAAGGCTTTGGGTACATCTGAACTCCCCAGGGGAGCCTTTACGCAGCCCCACATGCAACTGGACCCTCCGTGTTCGCTCTTTACAGCAACCCTAAATATAACACTAGTCAGCATGGCAGAAGACTGAAAACGCTGGCCAAAGAAAAAGCGTTTCAAGCACCATTCGCCCATCCAGAAGTGCCCCCAAAGGAAGGCTTTGGGTACAACTGAACTCCCCAGGGGAGCCTTTATGCAGCCCCACATGCAACTGGACCCTCCGGGTTCACTCTTTCACCGCAAGCCTAAATATACCCCTAGCACGCCTGGCAGTCGACTGAAAGTTCGAGCCACAGAAAATGTGTTACGAGCCCCATTCGCCCATCCAAAAGTGCCCCCAGAGGAAGGCTTTGGGTACAACTGAACTCCCCAGGGGAGCCTTTACGCAGCCCCACATGCAACTGGACCCTCCTTGTTCACTGTTTACGAGTAAGCCTAAATATACCCCTAGCCAGCATGGCAGAAGACTGAAAACTCGGGCTCCAGAAAATGCGTTTCAAGCCCCATTCACCCATCCAGAAGTGCCCCCAAAGGAAGGCTTTGGGTACAAGTGAACTCCCCAGGGGAGCCTTTATGCAGCCCCGCTTACAACTGGACCCTCCGGGTTCACTCTTTCACCGCAAGCCTAAATATAACCATAGCCAGCATGGCAGAAGACTGAAAACTCGGGCCACATAAAAAGCGTTTCAAGCCCCTTTCACCCATCCTGAAGTACCCCAAAGGAAGGCTTTGGGTACAAGTGAACTCCCCAGGGGAGCCTTTACGCAGCCCCACATGCAACTGGACCCTCCGTGTTTGCTCTTTACAGCAACCCTAAATATAACCCTAGCCAGCATGGCAGAAGACTGAAAACTCGGGCCACAGAAAAAGCGTTTCAAGCCCCTTTCATCCATCCAGAAGTACCCCCAAAGGAAGTCTTTGGGTACAAGTGAACTCCCCAGGGGAGCCTTTATGCAGCCCCGCTTGCAACTGGACCCTCCGTATTCGCTGTTTCATAGCAACCCTATATATAACCCTGGCCCGCATGGCAGACGACTGAAAAATCGGGCCACAGAAAACGTGCTACAAGCCCCATTCGACCATCCAAAAATGCCCCCAAAGGAAGGCTTTGGGTACAACTGAACTCCCCAGGGGAGCCTTAACGCAGCCCCACATGCAACTGGACCCTCCTTGTTCACTGTTTACGAGGAATCCTAAATATACCCCTAGCCACCATGGCAGAAGACTGAAAACTCGGGCTCCAGAAAATGCGTTTCAAGCCCCATTCACCCATCCAGAAGTGCCCCCAAAGGAAGGCTTTGGGTACATCTGAACTCCCCAGGGGAGCCTTTACGCATCCCCACATTCAACTGGACCCTCCGTGTTCGCTCTTTACAGCAACCCTAAATATACCCCTAGCACGCCTGGCAGTCGACTGAAAGTTCGAGCCACAGAAAATGTGTTACGAGCCCCGTTCGCCCATCCAAAAGTGCCCCCAGAGGAAGGCTTTGGGTACAACTGAACTCCCCAGGGGAGCCTTTACGCAGCCCCACATGCAACTGGACCCTCCGTGTTCGCTCTTTCACCGCAAGCCTAAATATAACCCTAGCCAGCATGGCAGTCGACTGAAAACTCGGGCCACAGAAAATGCATTAAAAGCCTAATTCGCCCATCCAAAAGTGCCCCCAGAGGAAGGCTTTGGGTACAACTGAACTCCCCAGGGGAGCCTTTACGCAGCCCCACATGCAACTGGACCCTCCTTGTTCACTGTTTACGAGCAACCCTAAATATACCCCTAGCCACCATGGCAGAAGACTGAAAACTCGGGCTCCAGAAAATGCGTTTCAAGCCCCATTCACCCATCCAGAAGTGCCCCCAAAGGAAGGCTTTGGGTACAACTGAACTCCCCAGGGGAGCCTTTATGCAGCCCCACATGCAACTGGACCCTCCGGGTTCACTCTTTCACCGCAACCCTAAATATAACCCTAGCCAGCATGGCAGAAGACTGAAAACTCGGGCTCCAGAAAATGTGTTTCAAGCCCCATTCACCCATCCAGAAGTGCCCCCAAAGGAAGGCTTTGGGTACAAGTGAACTCCCCAGGGGAGCCTTTATGCAGCCCCACATGCAACTGGACCCTCCGTGTTCGCTCTTTACAATAACCCTAAATATAACCCTAGCCAGCATGGCAGTCGACTGAAAACTCGGGCCACAGAAAAAGCGTTTCAAGCCCCTTTCACCCATCCAGAAGTACCCCCAAAGGAAGGCTTTGGGTACAAGTGAACTCCCCAGGGGAGCCTTTATGCAGCCCCACTTGCAACTAGACCCTCCATATTCGCTGTTTCACAGCAACCCTAAATATAACCCTGGCCCGCATGGCAGACGACTGAAAAATCGGGCCCCAGAAAACGTGCTACAAGCCCCATTCGACCATCCAAAAATGCCCCCAAAGGAAGGCTTTGGGTACAACTGAACTCCCCAGGGGAGCCTTTATGCAGGCCCATACGCAACTGGACCCCCCGTGTTCTCTGTTTACTAGCAACCCTAAATATAACACTAGCCACCATGGCAGAAGACTGAAAACTCGGGCCACAGAAAAAGCGTTTCAAGCCACATTCACCCATACAGCAGTGCCCCCAAAGGAAGGCTTTGGGTACAACTGAACTCCCCAGGGGAGCCTTTATGCAGCCCCACATGCAACTGGACCCTCCAGGTTCACTCTTTCACCGCAAGCCTAAATATAGCCCTCGGCGCAATTGGAGAAGACTGAAAAAGGGGGCCTCAGAAAATGCATTGCGATTCCCCCTGGACCATCCCAAAGTGCCCCCAGAGGAAGGCTCTGGGTACAAGTGAACTCCCCAGGGGAGCCTTAACGCAGCCCCACATGCAACTGGACCCTCCGTATTCGCTCTTTCACAGCAACCCTAAATATAGCCCTGGCCCGCCTGGCAGTCGACTGAAAACTCGGGCCCCAGAAAAACTGTTAAAAGCCTAATTCGCCACCCCAAAAGTGCCCCCAGAGGAAGGCTTTGGGTACAACTGAACTCCCCAGGGGAGCCTTTATGCAGCCCCACATGCAACTGGACCCTACTTGTTCACTGTTTACGAGCAACCCTAAATATACCCCTAGCCACCATGGCAGAAGACTGAAAACTCGGGCTCCAGAAAATGCATTAAAAGCCTAATTCGCCCATCCAAAAGTGCCCCCAAAGGAAGGCTTTGGGTACATCTGAACTCCCCAGGGGAGCCTTTACGCAGCCCCACATTCAACTGGACCCTCCGTGTTCGCTCTTTACAGCAACCCTAAATATAACACTAGTCAGCATGGCAGAAGACTGAAAAATCGGGCCACAGAAAAAGCGTTTCAAGCCCCTTTCGCCCATCCAGAAGTGCCCCCAAAGGAAGGCTTTGGGTACAACTGAACTCCCCAGGGGAGCCTTTACGCAGCCCCACATGCAACTGGACCCTCCGGGTTCACTCTTTCACCGCAAGCCTAAATATACCCCTAGCACGCCTGGCAGTCGACTGAAAGTTCGAGCCACAGAAAATGTGTTACGAGCCCAGTTCGCCCATCCAAAAGTGCCCCCAGAGGAAGGCTTTGGGTACAACTGAACTCCCCAGGGGAGCCTTTACGCAGCCCCACATGCAACTGGACCCTCCGTGTTCGCTCTTTCACCGCAAGCCTAAATATAACCCTGGCCCGCCTGGCAGAATACTGAAAACTCGGGCCACAGAAAATGCATTAAAAGCCTAATTCGCCCATCCAAAAGTGCCCCCAGAGGAAGGCTTTGGGTACAACTGAACTCCCCAGGGGAGCCTTTACGCAGCCCCACATGCAACTGGACCCTCCTTGTTCACTGTTTACGAGCAACCCTAAATATACCCCTAGCCACCATGGCAGAAGACTGAAAACTCGGGCTCCAGAAAATGCGTTTCAAGCCCCATTCACCCATCCAGAAGTGCCCCCAAAGGAAGGCTTTGGGTACAAGTGAACTCCCCAGGGGAGCCTTTATGCAGCCCCACATGCAACTGGACCCTCCGGGTTCACTCTTTCACCGCAAGCCTAAATATAACCCTAGCCAGCATGGCAGAAGACTGAAAACTCGGGCCACAGAAAAATCATTTCAAGCCCCTTTCACCCATCTTGAAGTACCCAAAAGGAAGGCTTTGGGTACAAGTGAACTCCCCAGGGGAGCCTTTACGCAGCCCCACATGCAACTGGACCCTCCGTGTTCGCTCTTTACTGCAACCCTAAATATAACCCTAGCTAGCATGGCAGAAGACTGAAAACTCGGGCCACAGAAAAAGCGTTTCAAGCCCCTTTCACCCATCCAGAAGTGCCCCCAAAGGAAGGCTTTGGGTACATCTGAACTCCCCAGGGGAGCCTTTACGCAGCCCCACATGCAACTGGACCCTCCGTGTTCGCTCTTTACAGCAACCCTAAATATAACCCTAGCTAGCATGGCAGAAGACTGAAAACTCGGGCCACAGAAAAAGCGTTTCAAGCCCCTTTCACCCATCCAGAAGTGCCCCCAAAGGAAGGCTTTGGGTACAACTGAACTCCCCAGGGGAGCCTTTATGCAGCCCCACATGCAACTGGACCCTCCTTGTTCACTGTTTACGAGCAACCCTAAATATACCCCTAGCCACCATGGCAGAAGACTGAAAACTCGGGCTCCAGAAAATGCGTTTCAAGCCCCATTCACCCATCCAGAAGTGCCCCCAAAGGAAGGCTTTGGGTACAACTGAACTCCCCAGGGGAGCCTTTATGCAGCCCCACATGCAACTGGACCCTCCGGGTTCACTCTTTCACCGCAAGCCTAAATATAGCCCTAGCACGCCTGGCAGTCGTTGGAAAGTTCGAGCCACAGAAAATGTGTTAAAAGCCCCATTCGCCCATCCAAAAGTGTCCCCAAGGAAGGCTTTGGGTACAACTGAACTCCCCAGGGGAGCCTTTATGCAGCCCCACATGCAACTGGACCCTCCTTGTTCACTGTTTACGAGCAACCCTAAATATACCCCTAGCCACCATGGCAGAAGACTGAAAACTCGGGCTCCAGAAAATGCATTAAAAGCCTAATTCGCCCATCCAAAAGTGCCCCCAGAGGAAGGCTTTGGGTACAACTGAACTCCCCAGGGCAGCCTTTACGCAGCCCCACATGCAACTGGACCCTCCTTGTTCACTTTTTACGAGCAACCCTAAATATACCCCTAGCCACCATTGCAGAAGATTGAAAACTCGGGCCACAGAAAAAGCGTTTCAAGCCCCTTTCGCCCATCCAGCAGTGCCCCCAAAGGAAGGCTTTGGGTACAAGTGAACTCCCCAGGGGAGCCTTTACGCAGCCCCACATGCAACTGGACCCTCCGTGTTCGCTCTTTACAGCAACCCTAAATATAACCCTAGCAAGCATGGCAGAAGACTGAAAACTCGGGCCACAGAAAAAGCGTTTCAAGCCCCTTTCGCCCATCCAGAAGTGCCCCCAAAGGAAGGCTTTGGGTCCAACTGAACTCCCCAGGGGAGCCTTTATGCAGCCCCACATGCAACTGGACCCTCCGGGTTCACTCTTTCGCCGCAAGCCTAAATATAGCCCTAGCACGCCTGGCAGTCGACTTAAAGTTCGAGCCACAGAAAATGTGTTACGAGCCCCATTCGACCATCCAAAAGTGCCCCCAAAGGAAGGCTTTGGGTACATCTGAACTCCCCAGGGGAGCCTTTACGCAGCCCCACATGCAACTGGGCCCTCCTTGTTCACTGTTTACGAGCAACCCTAAATATACCCCTAGAAACCATCGCAGAAGACTGAAAACTCGGGCCACAGAAAAATCGTTTCAAGCCCCTTTCGCCCATCCAAAAGTGCCCCCAAAGGAAGGCTTTGGGTACAAGTGAACTCCCCAGGGGAGCCTTAACGCAGCCCCACATGCAACTGGACACTCCGTATTCGCTCTTTCACAGCAACCCTAAATATATCCCTGGCCCGCCTGGCAGTTGACTGAAAACTCGGGCCCCAGAAAATGCATTAAAAGCCTAATTCGCCCATCCAAAAGTGCCCCCAGAGGAAGGCTTTGGGTACATCTGAACTCCCCAGGGGAGCCTTTACGCAGCCCCACATGCAACTGGACCGTCCGTGTTCACTCTTTCACCGCAAGCCTAAATATATCCCTCGGCGAAATGGGAGAAGACTGAAAAAGCGGGCCTCAGAAAACGCATTGCGATTCCACTTGGACCATCCAAAAGTGCCCCCAAAGGAAGGCTTTGGGTACAACTGGACTCCCCAGGGGAGCCTTAACGCAGCCCCACATGCAACTGGACTTTCCGTATTCGCTCTTTCACAGCAACCCTAAATATAGCCCTGGCCCGCCTGGCAGTCGACTGCAAACTCGGGCCCCAGAAAATGCATTAAAAGCCTAATTCGCCCATCCAAAAGTGCCCCCAGAGGAAGGCTTTGGATACATCTGAACTCCCCAGGGGAGCCTTTACGCAGCCCCACATGCAACTGGACCCTCCGTGTTCGCTCTTTACAGCAACCCTATATATAACCCTAACCAGCATGGCAGAAGACTGAAAACTCGGGCCACAGAAAAAGCGTTTCAAGCCCCTTTCGCCCATCCAGAAGTGCCCCCAAAGGAAGGCTTTGGGTACAACTGAACTCCCCAGGGGAGCCTTTATGCAGCCCCACATGCAACTGGACCCTCCGTATTCGCTCTTTCACGGCAACCCTTAATAAAACCCTAGCCAGCATGGCAGAAAACTGAAAACTCGGGCCACAGAAAAAGCGTTTCAAGCCCCATTCACCCATCCAGAAGTGCCCCCAAAGGAAGGCTTTGGGTACAACTGAACTCCCCAGGGGAGCCTTTATGCAGCCCCACATGCAACTGGACCCTCCGGGTTCACTCTTTCACAGCAAGCCTAAATATAGCCCTGGCCCGCCTGGCAGTCGACTGAAAACTCGGGCCCCAGAAAATGCGTTAAAAGCCTAATTCGCCCATCCAAAAGTGCCCCCAGAGGAAGGCTTTGGGTACAACTGAACTCCCCAGGAAAGCCTTTACGCAGCCCCACATGCAACTGGACCCTCCGTGTTCGCTCTTTACAGCAACCCTAAATATACCCCTAGCCAGCATGGCAGAAGGCTGAAAACTCGGGCCACAGAAAAAGCGTTTCAAGCCCCTTTCGCCCATCCAGAAGTGCCCCCAAAGGAAGGCTTTGTGTACAACTGAACTCCCCAGGGGAGCCTTTATGCAGCCCCACATGCAACTGGACCCTCCGTATTCACTCTTTCACAGCAACCCTTAATAAAACCCTAGCCCGCATGGCAGACGACTGAAAAATCGGACCCCAGAAAACGTGCTACAAGCCCCATTCGCCCATCCAAAAGTGCCCCCAAAGGAAGGCTTTGGGTACAAGTGAACTCCCCAGGGGAGCCTTTATGCAGGCCCATACGCAACTGGACCCCCCGTGTTTGCTTTTTGCAAGCAACCCTAAATATAACACTAGCCAGCGTGGCAGAAATCTTAAAAACTCGGGCCACAGAAAAAGCGTTTCAAGCCCCATTCACCCATCCAGAAGTGCCCCCAAAGGAAGGCTTTGGGTACAACTGAACTCCCCAGGGGAGCCTTTATGCAGCCCCACATGCAACTGGACGCTCCTGGTTCACTCTTTCACCGCAAGCCTAAATATAGCCCTAGCACGCCTGGCAGTCGAATGAAAGCTCGGGCCCCAGAAAACGTGCTACAAGCCTAATTCGCCCATCCAAAAGTGCCCCCAGAGGAAGGCTTTGGGTACAACTGAACTACCCAGGGGAGCCTTTATGCAGGCCCATACACAACTAGACCCTCCGTGTTCGCTGTTTACAAGCAACCCTAAATATAACCCTAGCCAGCATGGCAGAAAACTGAAAACTCGTGCCACAGAAAAAGCGTTTCAAGCCCCATTCACCCATCCAGAAGTGCCCCCAAAGGAAGGCTTTGGGTACAACTGAACTCCCCAGGGGAGCCTTTATGCAGCCCCACATGCAACTGGACCCTCCGGGTTCACTCTTTCACAGCAAGCCTAAATATAGCCCTGGCCCGCCTGGCAGTCGACTGAAAACTCGGGCCCCAGAAAATGCGTTAAAAGCCTAATTCGCCCATCCAAAAGTGCCCCCAGAGGAAGGCTTTGGGTACAACTGAACTCCCCAGGAAAGCCTTTACGCAGCCCCACATGCAACTGGACCCTCCGTGTTCGCTCTTTACAGCAACCCTAAATATACCCCTAGCCAGCATGGCAGAAGGCTGAAAACTCGGGCCACAGAAAAAGCGTTTCAAGCCCCTTTCGCCCATCCAGAAGTGCCCCCAAAGGAAGGCTTTGTGTACAACTGAACTCCCCAGGGGAGCCTTTATGCAGACCCACATGCAACTGGACCCTCCGTATTCGCTCTTTCACAGCAACCCTTAATAAAACCCTAGCCCGCATGGCAGACGACTGAAAAATCGGACCCCAGAAAACGTGCTACAAGCCCCATTCGCCCATCCAAAAGTGCCCCCAAAGGAAGGCTTTGGGTACAAGTGAACTCCCCAGGGGAGCCTTTATGCAGGCCCATACGCAACTGGACCCCCCGTGTTTGCTTTTTGCAAGCAACCCTAAATATAACACTAGCCAGCGTGGCAGAAATCTTAAAAACTCGGGCCACAGAAAAAGCGTTTCAAGCCCCATTCACCCATCCAGAAGTGCCCCCAAAGGAAGGCTTTGGGAACAACTGAACTCCCCAGGGGAGCCTTTATGCAGCCCCACATGCAACTGGACGCTCCTGGTTCACTCTTTCACCGCAAGCCTAAATATAGCCCTAGCACGCCTGGCAGTCGAATGAATGCTCGGGCCCCAGAAAACGTGCTACAAGCCTAATTCGCCCATCCAAAAGTGTCCCCAGAGGAAGGCTTTGGGTACAACTGAACTACCCAGGGGAGCCTTTATGCAGGCCCATACACAACTGGACCCCCCGTGTTCGCTGTTTACAAGCAACCCTAAATATAACCCTAGCCAGCATGGCAGAAAACTGAAAACTCGGGCCACAGAAAAAGCGTTTCAAGCCCCATTCACCCATCCAGAAGTGCCCCCAAAGGAAGGCTTTGGGTACAACTGAACTCAGCAGGGGAGCCTTTATGCAGCCCCACATGCAACTGGACCCTCCGGGTTCACTCTTTCACAGCAACCCAAAATATATCCCTGGCCCGCCTGGCAGTCGACTGAAAACTCGGGCCCCAGAAAATGCGTTAAAAGCCTAATTCGCCCATCCAAAAGTGCCCCCAGAGGAAGGCTTTGGGTACAAGTGAACTCCCCAGGGGAGCCTTAACGCAGCCCCACATGCAACTGGACCCTCCTGGTTCACTCTTTCACCGCAAGCCTAAATATAGCCCTAGCACGCCTGGCAGTCGACTGAAAGTTCGAGCCACAGAAAATGTGTTACGAGCCCCATTCGCCCATCCAGAAGTGCCCCCAGAGGAAGGCTTTGGGTACAACTGAACTCCCCAGGGGAGCCTTTATGCAGCCCCACATGCAACTGGACCCTCCTTGTTCACTGTTTACGAGCAACCCTAAATATACCCCTAGCCACCATGGCAGAAGACTGAAAACTCGGGCTCCAGAAAATGCGTTTCAAGCCCCATTCACCCATCCAGAAGTGCCCCCAAAGGAAGGCTTTGGGTACAACTGAACTCCCCAGGGGAGCCTTTATGCAGCCCCACATGCAACTGGACCCTCCGTGTTCGCTCTTTCACAGCAACCCTAAATATAACCCTAGCCAGCATGGCAGAAGAGTGAAAACTCGGGCTCCAGAAAATGCGTTTCAAGCCCCTTTCGCCCATCCAGAAGTGCCCCCAAAGGAAGGCTTTGGGTACAAGTGAACTCTCCAGGGGAGCCTTTATGCAGCCCCACATGCAACTGGACCCTCCGTATTCGCTCTTTCACAGCAACCCTAAATATAACCCTGGCCCGCATGACAGACGACTGAAAACTCGGGCCCCAGAAAACGTGCTACAAGCCCCATTCGCCCATCCAAAAGTGCCCCCAAAGGAAGGCTTTGGGTACAACTGAACTCCCCAGGGGAGCCTTTATGCAGGCCCATACGCAACTGGACCCCCCGTATTTGCTGTTTGCAAGCAACCCTAAATATAACACTAGCCAGCATGGCAGAAGACTGAAAACTCGGGCCACAGAAAAAGAGTTTCAAGCCCCATTCACCCATCCAGAAGTGCCCCCAAAGGAAGGCTTTGGGTACAACTGAACTCCCCAGGGGAGCCTTTATGCAGCCCCACATGCAACCGGACCCTCCGGGTTCACTCTTTCACAGCAAGCCAAAATATAGCCCTGGCCCGCCTGGCAGTGGACTGAAAACTCGGGCCCCAGAAAATGCATTAAAAGGCTAATTCGCCCATCCAAAAGTGCCCCCAGAGGAAGGCTTTGGGTACAACTGAACTCCCTAGGGCAGCCTTTACGCAGCCCCACATGCAACTGGACCCTCCTTGTTCACTGTTTACGAGCAAGACAAAATATAACCCTAGCCACCATGGCAGAAGACTGAAAACTCGGGCTCCATAAAATGCGTTTCAAGCCCCATTCACCCATCCAGAAGTGCCCCCAAAGGAAGGCTTTGGGTACAACTGAACTCCCCAGGGGAGCCTTTATGCAGCCCCACATGCAACCGGACCCTCCGGGTTCACTCTTTCACAGCAAGCCAAAATATAGCCCTGGCCCGCCTGGCAGTGGACTGAAAACTCGGGCCCAAGTAAATGCATTAAAAGGCTAATTCGCCCATCCAAAAGTGCCCCCAGAGGAAGGCTTTGGGTACAACTGAAATCCCCAGGGCAGCCTTTACGCAGCCCCACATGCAACTGGACCCTCCTTGTTCACTGTTTACGAGCAACACAAAATATAACCCTAGCCACCATGGCAGAAGACTGAAAACTCGGGCTCCAGAAAATGCGTTTCAAGCCCCATTCACCCATCCAGAAGTGCCCCCAAAGGAAGGCTTTGTGTACATCTGAACTCCCCAGGGGAGCCTTTATGCAGCCCCACATGCAACTGGACCCTCCTTGTTCACTCTTTCACCGCAAGCCTAAATATAGCCCTAGCACGCCTGGCAATCGACTGAAAGCTCGGGCCACAGAAAATGTGTTACGAGCCCCATTCGCCCATCCAAAAGTGCCCCTAAAGGAAGGCTTTGGGAACATCTGAACTCCCCAGGGGAGCCTTTACGCAGCCCCACATGCAACTGGACCCTCCGTGTTCGCTCTTAACAGCAACCCTAAATATAACCCTAGCCAGCATGGAAGAAGACTGAAAACTCGGGCCACAGAAAAAGCGTTTCAAGCCCCTTTCGCCCATCCAGAAGTGCCCCCAAAGGAAGGCTTTGGGTACAAGGGAACTCCCCAGGGGAGCCTTTATTCAGCCCCACATGCAACTGGACCCTCCGTATTCGCTCTTTCACAGCAACCCTTAATAAAACCGTGGCCCGCATGGCAGACGACTGAAAAATCGGGCCCCAGAAAACGTGCTACAAGCCCCATTCGCCCATCCAAAAGTGCCCCCAAAGGAAGGCTTTGGGTACAAGTGAACTCCCCAGGGGAGCCTTTATGCAGCCCCACATGCAACTGGACCCTCCGGGTTCACTCTTTCGCCGCAAGCCTAAATATAGCCCTAGCACGCCTGGCAGTCGACTGAAAGCTCGGGCCACAGAAAATGTGTTACCAGCCCCATTCGCCCATCCAAAAGTGCCCCCAAAGGAAGGCTTTGGGTACATCTGAACTCCCCAGGGGAGCCTTTACGCAGCCCCACATGCAACTGGGCCCTCCTTGTTCACTGTTTACGAGCAACCCAAAATATACCCCTAGAAACCATCGCAGAAGACTGAAAACTCGGGCCACAGAAAAATCGTTTCAAGCCCCTTTCGCCCATCCAAAAGTGCCCCCAAAGGAAGGCTTTCGGTACAACTGAACTCCCCAGGGGAGCCTTTATGCAGCCCCACATGCAACTGGACACTCCGTATTCGTTCTTTCACAGCAAACCTAAATATAGCCCTGGCCCGCCTGGCAGTTGACTGAAAACTCGGGCCCCAGAAAATGCATTAAAAGCCTAATTCGCCCATCCAAAAGTGCCCCCAGAGGAAGGCTTTGGGTACATCTGAACTCCCCAGGGGAGTCTTTATGCAGCCCCACATGCAACTGGACCGTCCGTGCTCACTCTTTCACCGCAAGCCTAAATATAGCCCTCGGCGCAATGGGAGAAGACTGAAAAAGCGGGCCTCAGAAAACGCATTGCGATTCCCCTTGGACCATCCAAAAGTGCCCCCAAAGGAAGGCTTTGGGTACAACTGGACTCCCCAGGGGAGCCTTAACGCAGCCCCACATGCAACTGGACCCTCCGTATTCGCTCTTTACAGCAACCCAAAATATAACCCTAACCAGCATTGCAGAAGACTGAAAACTCGGGCCACAGAAAAAGCGTTTCAAGCCCCTTTCGCCCATCCAGAAGTGCCCCCAAAGGAAGGCTTTGGGTACAAGTGAACTCCCCAGGGGAGCCTTTACGCAGCCCCACATGCAACTGGGCCCTCCTTGTTCACTGTTTACGAGCAACCCAAAATATACCCCTAGAAACCATCGCAGAAGACTGAAAACTCGGGCCACAGAAAAATCGTTTCAAGCCCCTTTCGCCCATCCAAAAGTGCCCCCAAAGGAAGGCTTTCGGTACAACTGAACTCCCCAGGGGAGCCTTTATGCAGCCCCACATGCAACTGGACACTCCGTAGTCGCTCTTTCACAGCAAACCTAAATATAGCCCTGGCCCGCCTGGCAGTCGACTGAAAACTCGGGCCCCAGAGAATGCATTAAAAGGCTAATTCGCCCATCCAAAGTGCCCCCAGAGGAAGGCTTTGGGTACAACTGAACTCCCCAGGGGAGCCTTTACGCAGCCCCACATGCAACTGGACCCTCCTTGTTCACTGTTTACGAGCAACCCTAAATATACCCCTAGCCACCATGGCAGAAGACTGAAAACTCGGGCCACAGAAAAAGTGTTAAAAGTCTAATTCGCTCATCCAGAAGTGCCCCCAAAGGAAGGCTTTGGGTACAAGTGAACTCCCCAGGGGAGCCTTATGCAGCCCCACATGCAACTGGACCCTCCGGGTTCACTCTTTCACAGCAACCCTAAATATAGCCCTGGCCCGCCTGGCAGTCGACTGAAAACTTGGGCCCAAGAAAATGCATTAAAAGCCTAATTCGCCCATCCAAAAGTGCCCCCAGAGGAAGGCTTTGGGTACAACTGAACTCCCCAGGGGAGCCTTTACGCAGCCCCACATGCAACTGGACCCTCCTTGTTCACTGTTTACGAGCAACCCTAAATATACCCCTAGCCACCATGGCAGAAGACTGAAAACTCGGGCTCCATAAAATGCGTTTCAAGCCCCATTCACCCATCCAGAAGTGCCCCCAGAGGAAGGCTTTGTGTACATCTGAACTCCCCAGGGGAGCCTTTATGCAGCCCCACATGCAACTGGACCCTCCGGGTTCACTTTTTCAGCGCAAGCCTAATATAGCCCTAGCATGCCTGGCAGTCGACTGAAAGCTCGGGCCACAGAAAATGTGTTATGAGCCCCATTCGCCCATCCAGAAGTGCCCCCAAAGGAAGGCTTTGGGTACATCTGAACTCCCCAGGGGAGCTTTTACGCAGCCCCACATGCAACTGGACCCTCCGTGTTCGCTCTTTACAGCAACCCTAAATATAACCCTAGCAAGCATGGCAGAAGACTGAAAACTCGGGCCACAGAAAAAGCGTTTCAAGCCCCTTTCGCCATCCAGAAGTGCCCCCAAAGGAAGGCTTTGGGTACAACTGAACTCCCCAGGGGAGCCTTTATGCAGGCCCATACGCAACTGGACCCCCCGTGTTCGCTGTTTACAAGCAACCCTAAATATAACACTAGCCAGCATGGCAGAAAACTGAAAAACTCGGGCCACAGAAAAAGCGTTTCAAGCCCCATTCACCCATCCAGAAGTGCCCCCAAAGGAAGGCTTTGGGTACAAGTGAATTCCCCAGGGGAGCCTTTATGCAGCCCCACATGCAACTGGACCCTCCGGGTTCACTCTTTCACAGCAACCCTAAATATAGCCCTGGCCCGCCTGGCAGTCGACTGAAAACTCGGGCACCAGAAAACGTGTTAAAAGCCTAATTCGCCCATCCAAATGTGCACCCAGAGGAAGGCTTTGGGTACAAGTGAACTCCCCAGGGGAGCCTTTATGCAGGCCCATACGCAACTGGACCCCCCGTGTTTGCTGTTTACAAGCAACCCTAAATATAACACTAGCCAGCATGGCAGAAAATTGAAAACTCGGGCCACAGAAAAAGCGTTTCAAGCCCCTTTCACCCATCCAGAAGTGCCCCCAAAGGAAGGCTTTGGGTACAAGTGAACTCCCCAGGGGAGCCTTTATGCAGCCCCACATGCAACTGGACCCTCCGTATTCGCTCTTTCACCGCAAGCCTAAATATAGCCCTGGCCCGCCTTGCAGTCGACTGAAAACTCGGGCCCCAGAAAATGCGTTAAAAGCCTAATTCGCCCATCCAAAAGTGCTCCCAAAGGAAGGCTTTGGGTACAACTGGACTCCCCAGGGGAGCCTTAACGCAGCCCCACATGCAACTGGACCCTCCGTATTCGCTCTTTCAAAGTAACCCTAAATATATCCCTGGCCAGCCTGGCAGTTGACTGAAAATTCGGGCCCCAGAAAATGCATTAAAAGCCTAATTCGCCCATCCAAAAGTGCCCCCAGAGGAAGGCTTTGGGTACAACTGAACTCCCCAGGGGAGCCTTTATGCAGCCCCACATGCAACTGGACCCTCCTTGTTCACTGTTTACGAGCAACCCTAAATATACCCCTAGCCACCATGGCAGAAGATTGAAAACTCGGGCCACAGAAAAAGTGTTAAAAGTCTAATTCGCCCATCCAGAAGTGCCCCCAAAGGAAGGCTTTGGGTACAACTGAACTCCCCAGGGGAGCCTTTATGCAGCCCCACATGCAACTGGACCCTCCGGGTTCACTCTTTCACAGCAACCCTAAATATAGCCCTCGGCACAATGGGAGAAGACTGAAAAAGCTCGGGCCTCAGAAAACGCATTGCGATTCCCCTTGGACCATCCAAAGGTGCCCCCAAAGGAAGGCTTTGGGTACAACTGGACTCCCCAGGGGAGCCTTAACGCAGCCCCACATGCAACTGGACCCTCCGTATTCGCTCTTTCACAGCAACCCTAAATATAGCCCTGGCCCGCCTGGCAGTCGACTGAAAACTCGGGCCCCAGAAAAACTGTTAAAAGCCTAATTCGCCCATCCAAAAGTGCCCCCAGAGGAAGGCTTTGGGTACAACTGAACTCCCCAGGGGAGCCTTTATGCAGCCCCACATGCAACTGGACCCTCCGGGTTCACTCTTTCACAGCAACCCTAAATATAGCCCTCGGCACAATGGGAGAAGACTGAAAAAGCTCGGGCCTCAGAAAACGCATTGCGATTCCCCTTGGACCATCCAAAGGTGCCCCCAAAGGAAGGCTTTGGGTACAACTGGACTCCCCAGGGGAGCCTTAACGCAGCCCCACATGCAACTGGACCCTCCGTATTCGCTCTTTCACAGCAACCCTAAATATAGCCCTGGCCCGCCTGGCAGTCGACTGAAAACTCGGGCCCCAGAAAAACTGTTAAAAGCCTAATTCGCCCATCCAAAAGTGCCCCCAGAGGAAGGCTTTGGGTACAAGTGAACTCCCCAGGGGAGCCTTTACGCAGCCCCACATGCAACTGGACCCTCCTTGTTCACTGTTTACGAGCAACCCTAAATATACCCCTAGCCACCATGGCAGAAGACTGAAAACTCGGGCTCCAGAAAATGTGTTTCAAGCCCCATTCACCCATCCAGAAGTGCCCCCAAAGGAAGGCTTTGTGTACATCTGAACTCCCCAGGGGAGCCTTTATGCAGCCCCACATGCAACTGGACCCTCCGGGTTCACTCTTTCACCGCAAGCCTAAATATAGCCCTAGCACGCCTGGCAGTCGACTGAAAGCTCGGGCCACAGAAAATGTGTTACGAGCCCCATTCGCCCATCCAAAAGTGCCCCCAAAGGAAGGCTTTGGGTACATCTGAACTCCCCAGGGGAGCCTTTACGCAGCCCCAGATGCAACTGGACCCTCCGTGTTCGCTCTTTACAGCAACCCTAAATATAACCCTAGCCAACATGGCAGAAGACTGAAAACTCGGGCCACAGAAAAAGCGTTTCAAGGCCCTTTCGCCATCCAGAAGTGCCCCCAAAGGAAGGCTTTGGGTACAACTGAACTCCCCAGGGGAGCCTTTATGCAGCCCCACATGCAACTGGACCCTCCGTATTCGCTCTTTCACAGCAACCCTAAATATAACCCTGGCCCACCTGGCAGTCGACTGAAAACTCGGGCTCCAGAAAATGCGTTAAAAGCCTAATTTGCCCATCCAAAAGTGCCCCCAGAGGAAGGCTTTGGGTACAAGTGAACTCCCCAGGGGAGCCTTTACGCAGCCCCACATGCAACTGGACCCTCCTTGTTCACTGTTTACGAGCCACCCTAAATATAACCCTAGCCACCATGGCAGAAGACTGAAAACTCGGTCTCCAGAAAATGCGTTTCAAGCCCCATTCACCCATCCAGAAGTGCCCCCAAAGGAAGGCTTTGGATACAACTGAACTCCCCAGGGGAGCCTTTATGCAGCCCCACATGCAACTGGACCCTCCGGGTTCACTCTTTCACCGCAATCCTGAATATAGCCCTTGGCGCAATGGGAGAAGACTGAAAAAGCGGGCCTCAGAAAACGCATTGCGATTCCCCGTGGACCATCCAGAAGTGCTCGCAAAGGAAATCTTTGGGTACAACTGGACTCCCCAAGGGAGCCTTAACGCAGCCCCACATGCAACTGGACCCTCCGTATTCGCTCTTTCACAGCAACCCTAAATATAGCCCTGGCCCGCCTGGCAGTCGACTGAAAACTCGGGCCACAGAAAATGCATTAAAAGCCTAATTCGCCCATCCAAAAGTGCCTCCAGAGGAAGGCTTTGGGTACAAGTGAACTCCCCAGGGGAGCCTTTACAGAGGCCCACATGCAACTGGACCCTCCGTGTTCGCTCATTACAGCAACCCTAAATATAACCATAACCAGCATGGCAGACGACTGAAAACTCGGGCCCCAGAAAACGTGCTACAAGCCCCATTCGACCATCCAAAAGTGCCCCCAAAGGAAGGCTTTGGGTACAAGTGAACTCCCCAGGGGAGCCTTTATGCAGGCCCATACGCAACTGGACCCCCCGTGTTCGCTCTTTAGAAGCAAACCTAAATATAACACTAGCCAGCATGGCAGAAAACTGAAAACTCGGGCCACAGAAAAAGCGTTTCAAGCCCCTTTCGGCCATCCAGAAGTGCCCCCAATGGAAGGCTTTGGGTACAAGTGAACTCCCCAGGGGAGCCTTTATGCAGCCCCACATGCAACTGGACCCTCCTTGTTCACTGTTTACGAGCAACCCTAAATATACCCCTAGCCACCATGGCAGCAGACTGAAAACTCGGGCTCATGAAAATGCGTTTCAAGCCCCATTCACCCATCCAGAAGTGTCCCCAAAGGAAGACTTTGGGTACAACTGAACTCCCCAGGGGAGCCTTTATGCAGCCCCACATGCAACTGGACCCTCCGGGTTCACTCTTTCACCGCAAGCCTAAATATAGCCCTAGCACGCCTGGCAGTCGACTGAAAGCTCGGGCCACAGAAAATGTGTTACGAGCCCCTTTCGCCCATACAAAAGTGCCCCCAACGGAAGGCTTTGGGTACATCTGAACTCCCCAGGGGAGCCTTTACGCAGCCCCACATGCAACTGGACCCTCCGTGTTCGCTCTTTACAGCAACCCTAAATATAACCCTAGCCAGCATGGCAGAAGACTGAAAACTCAGGCCACAGAAAATGTGTTTCAAGCCCCTTTCGCCCATGCAAAAGTGCCCCCAAAGGAAGGCTTTGGGTACAATGGAACTCCCCAGGGGAGCCTTTATTCAGCCCCACATGCAACTGGACCCTCCGTATTCGGTCTTTCACAGCAACCCTTAATATAACCCTGGCCCGCATTGCAGACGACTGAAAAATCGGGCCCCAGAAAACGTGCTACAAGCCCCATTCGCCCATCCAAAAGTGACCCCAGAGGAAGGCTTTGGGTACAAGTGAACTCCCCAGGGGAGCCTTTATGCAGGCCCATACGCAACAGGACCCCCCGTGTTTACTGTTTGCAAGCAACCCTAAATATAACACTAGCCAGCATGGCAGAAGACTGAAAACTTGGGCCACAGAAAAAGCGTTTCAAGCCCCATTCGCCCATCCAGAAGTGCCCCCAAAGGAAGGCTTTGGGTACAACTGAACTCCCCAGGGGAGCCTTTATGCAGCCCCACATGCAACTGGACCCTCCGGGTTCACTCTTTCACAGCAACCCAAAATATATCCCTGGCCCGCCTGGCAGTCGACTGAAAACTCGGGCCCCAGAAAATGCGTTAAAAGCCTAATTCGCCCATCCAAAAGTGCCCCCAGAGGAAGGCTTTGGGTACAAGTGAACTCCCCAGGGGAGCCTTTACGCAGCCCCACATGCAACTGGACCCTCCTTGTTCACTGTTTACGAGCAACCCTAAATATACCCCTAGCGACCATGGCAGAAGATTGAAAACTCGGGCCACAGAAAAAGTGTTAAAAGTCTAATTCGCCCATCCAGAAGTGCCCCCAAAGGAAGGCTTTGGGTACAACTGAACTCCCCAGGGGAGCCTTTATGCAGCCCCACATGCAACTGGACCCTCCGGGTTCACTCTTTCACAGAAACCCTAAATATAGCCCTCGGCACAATGGGAGAAGACTGAAAAAGCTCGGGCCTCAGAAAACGCATTCCGATTCCCCTTGGACCATCCAAAAGTGCCCCCAAAGGAAGGCTTTGAGTACATCTGAACTCCCCAGGGGAGCCTTTATGCAGCCCCACATGCAACTGGACCCTCCGGGTTCACTCTTTCACCCCAAGCCTAAATATAGCCCTAGCACGCCTGGCAGTCGACTGAAAGCTCGGGCCACAGAAAATGTGTTACGAGCCCCATTCGCCCATCCAAAAGTGCCCCCAGAGGAAGGCTTTGGGTACATCTGAACTCCCCAGGGGAGCCTTTACGCAGCCCCAGATGCAACTGGACCCTCCGTGTTCGCTCTTTACAGCAACCCTAAATATAACCCTAGCCAGCATGGCAGAAGACTGAAAACTCGGGCCACAGAAAAAGCGTTTCAAGCCCCTTTCGCCCATCCAGAAGTGCCCCCAAAGGAAGGCTTTGGGTACAGCTGAACTCCCCAGGGGAGCCTTTATGCAGCCCCACATGCAACTGGACCCTCCTTGTTCACTGTTTACGAGCCACCCTAAATATAACCCTAGCCACCATGGCAGAAGACTGAAAACTCGGGCTCCAGAAAATGCGTTTCACGCCCCATTCACCCATCCAGAAGTGCCCCCAAAGGAAGGCTTTGGGTACAAGTGAACTCCCCAGGGGAGCCTTTATGCAGCCCCACATGCAACTGGACCCTCCGGGTTCACTCTTTCACCGCAAGCCTGAATATAGCCCTCGGCGCAATGGGAGAAGACTGAAAAAGCGAGCCTCAGAAAACGCATTGCGATTCCCCGTGGACCATCCAGAAGTGCTCGCAAAGGAAATCTTTGGGTACAACTGGACTCCCCAAGGGAGCCTTAACGCAGCCCCACATGCAACTGGACCCTCCGTATTCGCTCTTTCACAGCAACCCTAAATATAGCCCTGGCCCGCCTGGCAGTCGACTGAAAACTCGGGCCCCAGAAAATGCATTAAAAGCCTAATTCGCCCATCCAAAAGTGCCTCCAGAGGAAGGCTTTGGGTACAAGTGAACTCCCCAGGGGAGCCTTTACGCAGCCCCACATGCATCTGGACCCTCCGTGTTCGCTCTTTACAGCAACCCTAAATATAACCATAACCAGCATGGCAGACGACTGAAAAATCGGGCCCCAGAAAACGTGCTACAAGCCCCATTCGACCATCCAAAAGTGCCCCCAAAGGAA